>NW_015172106.1:162494-177669 GCF_001447785.1 Gekko japonicus
CAGGGGGCAGGGCTTCGTCATGTGCCCCGCCCCCGTACCTTACCCGGGGGAACTGCGATCCCCCGCAATCCCCCCAAAATGACCTCTGACATCACCAGAAGTGTGTCATAAGGCCACACACCCCGCCCCATGAGGGGCCCGCCGGTGGACCTGCAAGGCCGGTGGGAGTGCAAGAAAGCCCCGCGAAGGCCGCCCCTGGCCCCAGGCAGGCAGGGGTGGGGAGAGGCAGGGAGGAAGCAATTTACCCTCCCTCTTCTCCTGCCTCCTCCTGGCTGAATGAGGGCCAGAAGCGGGGCGGCCAGAAGCAGGGGGCAGGGCTTCGTCATGTGCCCCGCCCCCGTACCTCACCCGGGGGAACTGCGATCCCCCGCGATCCCGCCAAAATGACCTCTGACAGGCACACAAGAAAAATTTCTTTTCAATAGTAATTTTTATGGTTTTATTCAGAGAATAATGTAAATTGCCAGTTCTTCAGATTGTTAAATTGGCCCAAAGCAAAGGGATATTTCCAGTGTGGTGGTTAAGCAGTGGACTCTGGTCTGGGGAACCAGGGTTGAGTCCCCAGGCCTTCACATGGAGTCAGCTGGGAGTCCTTGGGTCAGCCGCGGTTCTCTTGAGCTGTTCTTTTGGAACTACCTCACCACCACCTAACTACCTCATGGGGTGTCTTTTGAGGGGAGAGGAGGGGAAGGAGATTGTAAGCCACTCTGAGTGAAGAGTGGGGTATAAATCCAGGCTCATCTTCTCTGAATACTATGGCACCTTTAATGGTATCTAACTGTAAACTATGTATAGAAACAGAATTTTTGTTGTGGGAGTGCAGCCAATGGAACAGCTACTTGAAACCATGTAGCTCAACTGGGCACTTAGTGTGTGGTGGTGAAATCAACTGTACTTTGAATGGAAAACAACTGAACTTCTAATGGTTTCCTTCTGTGAAGGAATCCTTATCTGCAGCACTGAGTGAATGCATGCTGAGTTGGCAAATTGGGTTTGTCTTTGTTATGTGTTAGGATTCATAATATCCATTGCAATACGTCATTAAATACATTATGTTTTCTGTTTTAGCAGGGATAAGGTGTGACTCCAATCTGATGCTGTGATCTGGGAATCTAACAGCTGGCACGTCGTTACATGTCATTGGTTTGGTCCTAATGAGCATTCTTCACAGGTTTTATAGTGCATTTGTCTTCAAGGGGAGGTCCAGTGAATTGCCAGGGACTAGATGAGTGGCATTAGTTCCGACAGGCTGTGGGAGGTGCCAGCTGGGATGCAGCAGTGCTGCCATGGTAATTGGAATGTGGCAGATGGCTTCCAGGGAGGTTTAGTGGGGCTAGGGTTGAGTAGGGCCCATCAGAGTATCAGCATGGCTTGGGAGGCCTGACGTCTGTTCTGCCCACACACTTGGGAGGAATGAAACTTCTTCTAGACCTGGCAGCCCAGCCTTACTTACATATAGGTAAATAGGTGCCACTGGAGCCATCTTCACTGTATGGTGAGTGTGCTTACAGCCTGCACGTATGTGCATATATTAGATGGTAAGAAGGAGCCAATGCACATTTCTGTGTGCTTGTCCTGGTCTTTAGGATAGGAACCCAGTTTCTATTAAGAAATAAGATGTACTGTGTACTCTTCAGGGTAGGCTTTTTAGAATGAACAAATACCAAATGAGCAAACAAAATTAAATTATACAGGTTTTTAAAGTGACATTGCATTGTAAATTGGCAATATCACATTTTAAGGCTGAACTCACCGGTTGGCTATGATGGTTCTTAGTGGTTATTAAAGAAGCACTTTCATATAACTAGAATCATTTCAAAATGCCTTCTTGGGGCGGTCCCTTGACTTTTAAAGCAATGGATGCCTCCCTGTTCGGGTCTGCTTGCGATTGTAGGAAGGGTCTTTAAGAATGCCCAGGCACCAAGATAATTGATCCAGATCTCCTCTAGTGTTGTTTCCACAGTTTGACAATCCAGGGGTTCCGGGACTAGATCAGAGATGCTCTCTTCTGGTATAGACTTTAGCCAGTGACAATTCCAGGCCTCAGTTTCCCATCTTTCAGCATACTGAGTTGCCAGAAGATCCAAAGGAAATTAGTTTTGTCTGTTTAATACAGACTTAATGAATGGAAATGTACAGATGTAGTTTTGCATGGCACAGAGGTAAATAACATCATCACTGGATAAGTAACATCCCTTTAAAGGGAGGGGCCTTCCTTTGCTACCCAGGACTATAAGTTATTTCATTAGCCCTATGAAAGTTGGGCAATGTCTTGCAGATCGCAATGGCTGTGTAAATGCAAACATTGCTGTGTAAAGGTAGTGAACTTTCTGAAGCATTCTATGAAGGTATTGGGAAAAGGAGCTCTAGTGGACCAGAGGCATCCCATTTATCTAGCAGTAAGATAAGGGTCAATTTTTGCAACCTGGGGTGTTGCTACACTTCACGTTATTAAGATGGTTACCGCTTTAGGCATGCGGATGGAACTCCATTGATCAGCCCCCCCTTTGCGGTGGTTAGCACCTGGGCTTTGGGCAAGTTTGGCCTTTCCCGGGATGAGGTTTGGAACTTACTCTTCTTGGTTCAGCGCCGCTTCCTCTGCAGCTGCTTTGGGCTATGGGTTCCCTTGCCGTGTGGTTGTGGTTGTGTCAGTGAAACCTTGTTCAGATCAGGACTTTTGCTGGTCACTGCACTCCAGTTTGGGAGGTGGCGCTGTGGATCAGTGAGCTAGCGGCGGGCTTTTGCCTAGCGTTCAAAGAATGAAATTACAAAGCTTAAAGTTATTAACGAGGTTTTGCTTTCAGGTGCTGTTGGGCCACTGGGCGAGATGAAGAGTGAATGTCTATGGCTACAGCATGGTCTTTTGGGCCACCCACTGGGCCAGGAGGACACCCTGGCTGTGAAGGCCCTTGTGCTACGAGCTGAGGCAGACCTAATGATAACAGCAAGATACCCAGAGTGCAGATAGTCTGGTTGGCTATTCTGCTTCACCATGAAGGACAAGGCCATGGTGCTACAAGTGGAGTCTGACCTTGAGATGATAAGAGCAAGATGGCCTGGAGTGCAGATAGTCTGGTTGGCTACTCTGCCTCGCCATGAAGGGCAAGGCCCTGGTGTTACATGTAGAAGCTAACCTTGTGATGATAAGAGCATGGTGGTCCACAATGCGGATACTCTGGTTGGATATTCTGACTCGCCATGATATTCTGACTCACCATGAAGAGCAAGGCCCTGGTGTTACAAGCGGAGGCTTGCCTCGCGATGATGAGAGCAAGGTGGCCCGGTAGTGTGGCTAGTGGGGTCGGTTATTTTGTCCCACCAGGTATGGCACAATTTGGAGACCCCCGCTAGGCATAAAGCCACCCGCCAGATGAAGAAGGCCATGGAGGGTGGTGGAGTTCCAGGACCCGTATAGGGCTGACAGGGTGCACCTATCAAACAAGGGCAATGGGTTAATTTTGCTGGACTTGCGACAGCTTACTATCCCCAACCCTTGCCTCTACTGCCCAAACGTGCTGACTGGTTCTGGTCATGTGTTAAACTCCCTTAGATTTTTATTTTCTCCCCATCCATTCTTCATTGGAACAACCAACGCTGTGAAGACAGATAAGTATCACCCATCATCAACCCTACCTGCTAATGCAAATGTGCTTATTTTACTACTGTATTTCTAAGGAACTTGATTGAATGTGTGTGTGAATCAGTATTGTTTGTATGTGATATATTTTCTTAAGTAAAAGACATTTATTTTAGCAACACCAGCCTCGACTCCTTTTACTGGTAACCCCCCGGTGGGAACGGGACCTTGGTATAGGAACGTCTTAGGGTATGCCCCTCTCTGCAAGTTGGAAGGCTTCAGGGGTAGGCACGCATAGGTGGCAACCAGTTTGCTTGGCTGCTGGTCATGAGCCAGACTGATGGCTCAAGACCGGAGCTGGGTCACCTGCCTGAGAAAAGGGCAAGGAGGTTGGTCAGGGGAGTGACACCTGCCTTGCCTGTTCCGTGCTCGCTTAGCTGGTCCCTTGCTGCAATGTTATGTTAAATAGTTAATAAAGTGGCCTGTGTTTACTTCCAAACGGTTGTCTGTCTCATTATTCTGCCTGGGGGGGCAAAGGACAGCAGCTGGTAAGCTTCTCATGGGCTGGGGGTGTGTGCAAAGGAAACCCACATGGGCGGACTGGAGAGCCAGCAGTGCAGCACTGGGCAGATGCTCCCACACTGCTTGACTGCTGCAGATGAGGTTGTTCCAGCACGCTGAAGCCACAATCAGAGTGGCTCCCCCCACTCCCCCCAGCAGTTTTCTGTTCCCTCCCTTGCCCTAGTTGCTTGCAGGCCCTGGGCCTTATGTTGGACACCCCAGATGTAAAGTATACCATCCTAGTGTTGTAAATACTCTGATGGTAACTTAACATTGTGATGAGATTTGCACATTGCAAAGAAATTATGTTAAAAATAATGGAAATTAATAGAACAGTATCAGAGCAAGGCATTTCAAGTTTCACTTCAGACACAATCCCTCTGGGAAGCTGTAGAGAAGCCACTGTCCCCTCAGCCTCAGTTTCCTTATCCCAATGGCAATGCAGAAACAATAGTATAGCCTTAAACTATAGGGCTGTTGTAACAATTCCTGGGAATAATGCATGTTGGGAGGGAACGAGACTTAACATGCCGATCTTTATGTCTGTTTTGTCAATGACATGCTTTATTATCTATTTCTGTGATAGATTTAACATTCTAAGAATCCACAACATCCTTTAAAGAAGAGATGTGGAGACACTGGAGACACATGCAGTCGAATGGCTGAGGCAGAGGCAGTTGAAACTTAATCCAAGACTTAAGTCATGTCGCTGGGTAAGACTGACTTTGTGGGGGGATTGCAGCTTCCATCTCTACATGGGGTCCAGCTCTCATTTAAGGATTCTGTGAGCAGGCTGGATGCCTCTCTTACCTTGGATGAGCAGGTGTCCACAGTTGCAAGGCAGGCTTTTTTCTATCTATCCCAGGCCCATCAGCTGGCCCTCTATCTGTCTCAGCCAGACCTGGCTACAGAGATTCATGCCATAGTCACCTCCAGAATAGACTACTGGAATTTGCTCTATGCAGGGCTGCTGTTGAAGACACTTTGGAGACTTCAGGTTGTCCAAAATGCAGTTGGCAGGTTTCTGACTGGGAAAAATAATAAAAACTGTGTACCAACAATATTTAAGAAAATAGAAATGTACATGCTGAATAAAGAATGGAAAGAGGGAACATTCCACACATTTTCTATATCAGTCTGTCTCCATGCAGAAGCATGTGTGGAATGTTCCCTCCTGAATTTTGATACAGAACAGATTGGAATGTTGGTTCTTTGAAAAAGCTTCAGCTCAAAACAAGACAGCCCTTAGCTAGCATGCTCACTAGAAAATCTTCAAGATCTTCTGATTTGGAACCACCCTTCTGGAGCAACAATTTCTATATTTTTTCAGGTTTCTGACTGGAGCAAAAAATGAAGATTCATGGTATGGGAAAACTAACAAAAGACCAGAAACCTGTGAATAAAATGAAGAATTTATAAAAGTAACTTGTAAATATTTATCAAGTGTTCCAATCTGAATGAAGAATATTATACAAAATATCCCTGGTGTCAGTTCAATACTGAAAACACCTCCAAGTCCCAAGAAATTTCCTGAGTTAGTCCTTCTCAGCGAAACAATAACATCCAATGTTGATGGAGACAAGGTGATCCTGTTAATGGGGCACCGGTAATATCCTGTTTCCACAGGTCTTCGTCAGGAACAAGTATCGCAACCAAACATAATTAATCTACAATAAAACAAATCTAAAAAAACAAATACAGGCCATCAGCATATTTTAAACCAGTAAATTTAATCTTAGAACACAGAGCTCTTTGAAAATTTTGGAGCTGTTTTATCAGACCAAACTAGGAAGCAGGAAGATTAAATGCAATATGGGTGAGTTTTCTAACGAGTGTATGCATTTTATAGCTTATATATTTGTATCCTGTTGGCCTGTATCTGTTTTGTTGTACTGAATTTGCTTCAAGATGCTGGTTTTTAAATTTAAAGCCTTTTATGGTCAGGGGGCTACATACCTACGGGACCACCTTTCCCCATATGTTCCCCAGCGAGCACTGTGTTCGGGGTCCCAAAACCGTCTGGCCCTCCTGGGTCCCAAAGATGCCAGGCTGGCCTCAACTAGGGCCAGGGCCTTTTCAGTGGTGGCTCCATGCTGGTGGAATGGACTCCTGGAAAACTTGTTAAAGAAAGTGACCTTTAGTCTGCTTGAAATCATTCCTAGGGCTAGGGTAAAGATTATAATAATGTTGGGTCATAAGTATGCAGGCAAGGATATGGCAGATTGGAAAATAATGACAGGGGAATTGGAATGCTCCAAGAGGCCTCCAAGGATGAAGGTCCAACATGCTAATCAGTATCTCAAACTGGCTTACCTCTCAGCATCACAAATCACAAGGAACATTAATGTTGTGCCCCAATTTGCATTAGAACTTATGGGAGCAGTCGTAGTCGGGGAAGGGTTGGAATCCCTTGATCTCAAAATGTCTGCAAGATGTGTGCCAGCAGCAGACTGGGAAGATGTCAGGATACTATAATCTTGGGCTTCCTGGACCAAAGAACTCTAGTGCCTGCAAGGGTATCTTAATGTACCCTTCCATATTTCCACACTGATACACCTGATCTGCTTCATGGCTGTCCAGGGAGATAGTTATGCCATTCCTTACTGCCTATATCCTCCAACTCCACACCTTCCAACTCCAGCCGTCTTCACCACAGCTATTATAGCCATGCCAATATATTGATCTGTCCAGAGGTTACTGTCTTCTCCTTTCACTATACTGACCTCCACACTCACTATAAGCCAAAGTTCCTGCCTGCTAAACAATGCTGCCAGGCACCCCTGACACACTGAGTGGGTTTTGGGACACACCTGTCCAAACATTGAGCACCCTGATTGATCCTCAAGTATCAAAAGAGACTGAAAACTCTCCTGGTCACCCCACAGATATGACTGTGGTTGGAGCTCAGGTTCCTCTACTGCTGGATGCCCCTGGCCTATACTTTGCCCAGGTGCCTCCTCACCACAGACCTATTTGAGAGACAAAACAAACACACATGTCCATTGCATTTTGTGTTCAAGAAGACTGCATAAATTTAATCATTTACATACATTTCAATCATTTAACCTTTTTGTTCATTAACTGTTCCCTGTTGTTCAACTCAGGCCTCAAAATAATAATATAACATTTAGGGAGGAAGATGCAGCCCAGCAGTCCTGCGCTGGAGACTAAGATGGAGAAGATCTCCACAGCAACCATGTACTTCCCCTTAGTACTCAGATAGGTTGGCACAAAAGATAACCAAACACTGCAGAACAACAACATGCTGAAAGTGATCAGCTTGGCTTCATTGAAACTGTCAGGCAACTGCCTGGCTAGGAAAGCCACAGTGAAACTGACAATTGCCAGCAAGCCCATGTAGCATAAAACAAAGTAAAACATAGCTGCAGATCCCTCATTACATTCCAATATAACTTCTTTGGGCATTGAATGCATATCGATATCTGGAAAGGGAGGGGAGGTGGCCAGCCATACAGCACAAATGCCTGCTTGTGTGAGGGAGCAGCATAGAACAACTGCATTGGCCATTTTGTTCCCTACCCATTTCCTTGTCCAGCTTCCTGGCTTGGTGGCCATGAATGCTAGAAGCACAGTGATGGTTTTAGCCAGCACACAGGAAACAGAGACTGAGAAGATGATGCCAAAAGCCATTTGCCGTAGAAGACATGTCATCTTCTTAGGTCGGCCAATGAATAACAAAGAAGAAAGGAAGCAGAACAGTAGAGAGATGAGGAGTGTGTTCCGATTGTTCCGATTGTTGGCTTTAACAATAGGAGTGTTGTGATTCTTCATGAATATTCTTAGGACCCAAATTGTGATTAGAGAAAAGAAAAGGGCAAAAACGGCTAATGTGAACCCCAATGGCTCTACATAAGACATGTAAGTTATGTATTTAGGAATGCATTGGGATTGTCCTGTATTTGGGTAGAGATCTTCTCTGCAAGTGACACAGTCATTCATATCTGTAACACAGAGAGACAGAGAGAGTTCAAGCAATTTCCTCTTTTCGTAAATATTCCAATATTAATCACTTGAAAACTGTACAATAAATGTCTACATTCTTTTGATACTGTCAGCTTGGTGGTATGAGTTATGTCAATTCAAGCTTCTGATACTCTCAGAACCTGACATAGAGAAAACTTCCCTTACCCACCTTTCAAAGAATATATAGCAAAGCAACATGCTTAGTCTGTATTAATTAGATATGTACACTGCCCTTTCTCCAAGAAGCTGAGGGCAGTACTTGCCTTCATTTTATCCTCATTGGTGTGTTGGTTTGATAGTCTGAGAAAGGGAGAGGAATTGGACCATGGCCATCCATGGAGCTTCATAACAAAAGAATGTATTTGTATGTCAGAGCCATAGCTCACTCAAACAACTGCACCTTGGTGTGATGCCTGACTTATTGAAAGTTATTTTTTTTTACTGCAGCCTGATGCCATTGGGCTCAGGTTGTTATTATATTACTGCTTCTGCTTCTTTTTGCCCTACTGGCATTACATTCTGGCTGGATTGCCTCCAAATGGCGGGGAGGGTGGGATATAAATGTAAATATCAATAAAATATAAAAATATATAAATAAATCTCTGTTCCCTCCCACAAGATATCCAGGTCAATGGTGAGGATATGTGCTGAGCCTGATCATTTTATTGATCATGCTGTCTTAGCAACTGTTGTTGCCTTGGCTATTTGCCATAGAGATATGTGAATTATATATTTCAAAATTTCTTTCCATGGCATAGTGTTAAATCTGAATTCAACTGTTTGTGTCTTTCTGTTACATGGCCAGATGAATCAAAATTTCTTATATTTTCTGCTTCCCTCTGGCTGGAATATAGGGATTGATTAACTGTAGCATGATGCTCCTGAAAACCAAACTAATCAGTTGCCAAAATATTGAGGTCACCATGAAAACAAAGAGGGTTGCCTTCCTCCTGTTGCACGCCAAAGGAAGGTCACCAAATTGGCATCGATTTTTTGTCCCCAAAAGAGATGAAAATTCATGCTCAAATGTGTCTAGATCACTTATCAATTTCCGCTTTATAAAAATCAGCAGATACCCTTAAGTAGAAGTAACTCAATAATTTTAATTGGTTTCTTTGATTCACACAAATATAAAACCACAACAATAACAACAACTCTGGTTTGGATCCATCCAGTTTATCTGCTCAAACTTTCTCAATCTGCCTTCTTACTAGAGCCCATTTCTCATGTCCCTTTTGTACGTGCAGACCCCACAATATCCATAGAGCCCTTTTGTTAACCCCCTTCTCCTGTTTGCACCAATGGAAAAGTTGGTTGGATCCAATCCACTGCACTCTACCTTTCTGAGTGGAAATCTTCCCTTTGGGACATGGGTTGCACTCATAGCAGCAAAATGGTTCACCCTCCTTCCTTTTCTTGCTTTGACCAGGCTGGCAGCTCTCACTACATATAGAACGGGGCTTTGTCTAATACATAAATGTAAGATGAGAAGAATAACCTTGAGAATAATAATCATGAATTCTTTACAGTTCAGTGTCATTTTCATATGAAGCCATATGGAAGCCATTGCTAGGATGCATAAACCTAAACACTTTTGCCATCATGGCTCAATTATGATCAGAGAATCAACATTATTCCTGTCTGAACTTCTTTAAAATAGACTTCACTGTTTCACACAAATTTACTTACATAAAATATACCTATTTGTTTCTTTGATGCTTGTTTTATACCTGTCCTTTTTAGCGCTTCATATTTAGCACATCAGGTCTGCTGATGTTTAGATTTCATCAGCAGTTTCAAGTTGACGGTTCTGTACAGAAAAATAAAAACCCCTAGAGGACTTCAGAGTGCATTCATGAGAACCTGTATTTCCAAACTGTCAAATCCCTTCCATACCTATAACCTCAAGCTCTTAGCTTCTCATTTGTAAGTAGGGAGGCCCAAAGCCCTGCTGCCTCAGCTCTCTCGCTCCCTACTAGTCATAAGAAGGGAGTTAACTCCTAAAGAAGCTATTTGGTTGTCTATGATATTCATCATTCCATTCCTCACATGTATCATGATACAACAATGTGTCAGGTTATATATGAGGAATGGGCTGCCAAACAGCATTAGAGTCCCATGTCAGGCCACCCCACATATCTCCCTGGTGGTGAAATCAATGCACACAAGGCACCCCTCCCTTTCCCTTGCTGCTGCCACTGTAGGGTTGCCAGGTCCAATCTTCTCCCCAGCGGGAGGATTTAGGGGGCATGCCAGGAGGGGCTTGGGGCAATCCCCAACACAATGATGTCATGCAGACTGACATCATTATGTCAGGGATGGAGTGCCATGCACCTCCCCACACACCTTTGTCCAACCATTTAAAGGGAACCTTCCCTTCAAATGGTTAGGAGAACAGCAGGCACTCCACATGCCTTCCCTGCAAGCTGTGAGTTTGAAGGCACGAGCACCTCCCATTTGAAAAGAGCAGGCACTGTAGAGTATGCCTTTCAAAACACAGATTCATGACATGTAGGAGAGGCACGCACAACCCCCGCTTGAAAAGAGTGAATGCTGTAGTGCCTGCCCTGCAAGCTGTGAATTCGCCTGCTCTTTTAAGGTGGAGAATTTGGGGGAATCCCAACAATCGGGGGATCCCTCACCCCCACCTGGAGACTGGCATCCCTACGCAGCTTCTGTCACCAAAGCTTCATGCCAAAACGAGCTCTGGTTCCCCTGCAGATGCCCATCCTGCCGATGCTGACATGCTGGTACATATACCTCTAGTACTCTCATGAATCTCTTCCTGCCTATGCTTGGTAGGCCTCCTGCACCTAACCAGCCCCCGACCCATTTGGCCTCTGCTTAAAGATGAATATGGTGAAGTGAGGAGGTAGTTGAATGCTTATCTACTGACAGTGCCCATGGTGAGCTTTTCATCTACTCTACTTAAAGCTATTGAGGAGAAATTATTTAATCACTCTCAGAAAACAATATCGTTAGGAAATCAGGATATCAGGAGGTCCAGCAGTGGGGCTAGGACACTAGGAGCCCTCACACTATTGACCCCCCCCCAAGCATCAAGAAGACAGAGCATCACTTGCCCCAGAGTCCCTATCTATACCTTTTGGCTAATAGCCACTGATGGACCTCTGCTCCATATGCTTATCTAACTCCCTCTTGAAGCTGTCCATACTTGTAGCCGCCACCTCCTCCTGTGGCAGTGAATTCCATTCTCCAAGCTAAAGAGCCCCAAGCGCTTTAACCTTTCTTCATAGGGAAAGTGTTCCAACTCTTTTATCATTCTAATTGCCCTTTTCTGCACTTTTTCAAAAGCCATAATTGCCTTTTAAAGGTGTGGTGACCTGAACTGTACACAGTATTCCAAATGAGGTCGCACCATTGATTTATATAGGGGCATTATGATATTGGCTGATCTGTTTTCAATACCCTTCCTAATAATCCCCAGCATAGCATTGGCCTTCTTTATTGCAGTCACACACTGTCTCGACATTTTCAGTGAGTTATCTACTACAACTCCAAGATCTCTCTCTTGATCAGTCTCTGCCAGTTCAGACCCCATCAACGTGTATTTATAGTTAGGATTTTTGGCTCCAATGTGCATCACCTTGCACTTGGCCACATTGAACCCCATTTGCCATGTTGACGCCCACTCGCCCAAAATTGACAGATCCCTTTGGAGTGCCTCACAATCCTCACTGGTTTTCACCACCCTGAACAACTTTGTATCATCCGCAAATTTAGCCACTTCACTGCTTACTCCCATCTCCAAATCATTAATGAACAAGTTAAAAAGCAGTGGACCAAGTACTGATCCCTGCGGTACCCCACTGCTTACCACCCTCCACTGAGAAAATTGCCCACCTACACTCACTCTCTGTTTTCTATGAACTAGCCAGTTTTTGATCCATAAAAGAACTTGTCCTTCTATCCCATGATTTTTGAGCTTACTTAGGAGCCTTTGATGAGGAACTTTATCAAAAGCTTTCTGGAAGTCAAGGTAAATAATATCTATTGGATCCCCCTTGTCCACATGTTTGTTCACCCCCTCAAAGAACACTAACAGGTTAGTGAGACAAGATCTTCCCTTACAGAAACCGTGCTGAGTCTGCCTCAATAGGTTTTGTTCATCTATGTGCCTACTAATTCTTTCCTTAATAATGGTTTCCACCAATTTACCCGGTATCGACGTCAGACTGACTGGCCTGTAATTTCCCGGATCTCCTCTGGAACCCTTTTTAAAGATGGGAGTGACATTAGCTACCTTCCAATCCTCAGGAATGGAGGCAGATTTTAAGGAAAGATTACATATCTTTGTCAGGAGATCTACAAGTTCACATTTGAGTTCTTTCAGAACTCTCGGATGTATGCCATCTGGGCCTGGTGATTTTTCAGTTTTTAAGTTGTCTATCAGTTTTAGGACCTCCTCTCTCATCACCTCAATCTGACTCAGGTCTTCCAACACCCCTCCTGAAATCAGTGGTTCTGGAGTGGGCAAGCACTTCTCATCTTCCACAGTGAAGACGGAGGCAAAAAATGCATTTAGCTTCTCAGCCATTTCCCTATCATCCTTCAATACTCCTTTTACCCCTTGGTCGTCCAAGGGCCCCACTGCCTCCCTGGCTGGTTTCCTGTTTCTAATGTATTTGAAGAAAGTTTTATTGTTGGTTTTTACGTTTTTTGCTATATGCTCCTCATATTCCCTTTTTGCCTGCCTGACCTCAGACTTGCATTTTATTTGCCATAGCCTGTGTTCCGTTTTATCAGCCTCACTGTGACTAGCTTTCCACTGCTTAAAGGAATTCTTTTTACTTTTTACAGCCTCCATTACTCTGTTTGTTAACCATGCAGGCTTTTTCCTATACCTGTTTGTGCCTTTCCTAACCTGCGGAATATATATTTTTTGAGCTTCTAGGATCGTAGTTTTAAATAGATCCCAAGCTTCTCCTGTCGGCTTTCCCCCAATATTCAGTTTAAAAACTGCTCTGCCACCTTTTTGATTTTAAGCACCAGCAGCCTGGTTCCTTCTCAGGACAAGTGGAGACCCCTCTTGTTCCAAAAAGCATCCCAGTGCCTAACAAACTTGGACCCTTCCCCTCTACACCATCGACTCATCCACGCATTGAAATTCCTGATCTGTGCCTGTCTCTCCAGCCCCGCATGTGGAACAGGTAGCACTTCTGAGAAGGCTACCTTGGAGGTCCTGCCCTTGAGTTTCCTGCCCAGCAGCCTAAATTTCTCCTTCAGGACCTCACGACTGCATTTCCCCACACTGTTGGTGCCGACATGCACCACGACCATTGGGTCCTCCCCAGCACTATCTACCAGCCTATCTAAAGAATGCCTAATGTCAGCTACCTTCGCACCAGGCAGGCAAGTCACCATATGGTCAGTATGCAGTTTCACCACCCAGCTGTTTACCTGCCTAAGGATCGAATCACCAACTACCAAGAGCCCACCTCCCACCCTGCCCAGGGATGGTTCCTTGGTATGAAAGGATACCCATTCACCAGCTGAAGAAGAGGTCCCTTCTGAGGGCACATTCCCCTTATCCTCAGCATGGTGCCCTGTTTCCCCTTGACCCACATGCTCCCTGAAAGCAGCAGGGCTGCCAGATCCAGAGTGGGACATATCTATCAAGTCCCCTAGAGTTTTTTCTGTGCACCTAACTGACTGTCTCTGCTTCTCCAGGTCAGCCACCTTGGCCTCAAGGGAGCAAACTTGTTCCCTGAGAACCAGGAGCTCCTTGCACAGAGCACACACCCAAGACTTCTGTCCAGTGGGCAGAAAGTCATACATGTGATACTCCATGCAAAACCTTGGATAGCCCCCAACCCCCTGCTGGCATTCTGTCTTCATAATTGCTTTTAAAATAATTAAATATCATCCCCCTTTTAAAAACCCTTTTGTATTTATGTGGTTCTCCTTGTCAAAGGCTACTTACCTTACTGGGAATACAAGGAGACTAGGGTCTTGGCTTTCTGGCTCTTCCTGCGCTTCTTACAGAGCCCCTAGTCTAAGAATCCCTAGGTTAAGAGCCACAGGCAAGGAGTCCTTTAGCTCGTGCCTCTGGCAAGGTGCTGCCTTAAATAGAGGCCTCCCCCAGGAAAGGGTGGGGCAGCAGCTATTCAAATTCACCCAGGCACTCAATTTACATGTTTAATAACATATGGACTATTTTTTGCACTTTTGTTACTTTAATACTATATATTGTGTTTATCTTGTTATAAAGGAATGGTTCTATCTATAACATTTTGTAAAGGGACTACTGACAAACAACACGTCAAAACACATTTGGTCTTTCATGGTTTACAGTAGTAATGTTCCACAGATTATAGAAATATTGTTTACTTTTAAAAGAAATTTAATTTTTTTTAATGTGTTAGTTTCAGAGACTTGATTTTATTGCTCCTCAGCCTTTTCTGGTTGGGCATTGCTATGTGTTCATTGGAGGTTTATCCTTCTCTCCTTCTTTACATACCATACCATTATAAAAACAACAGCAAACACAGAATTTGCCACTGGAAGAAGATTTTGCAGAATAATTAGAGACAGATCCTACCTGGTTAAACCAACTAGGCCACGTGATGGCATCATCATTAATAGAAAACACTTCCTTATGAGGATCCATCCTCCCAACTTTCACTCTAAAAAAGGACTGGTTCGGGAAAGTGACCCAGTTCATAATATCATATCCTGTTTTTATTTCGCCATTGGTATCAATGGAAACCTCATCTCCCGCACTATTGTTAAATATGACTCTTCTCAGATAGTGATGGAGCTATACAGAAAATAAAAGCACAGAGATTTCACATTTCGCACATCTTCAAACAGAAAATTTCAGATCAGAAAAATACTGGGCTTTCAGTATGGCCCAGTGAAGTCATATTCCATTAATCAAGCCTGAACAAGGAGCAATCTACAAATGTCCTGCTCGCATGCTAGCCTGTGGCAGAAAATCAAGATGCTATATGCACCAAATGCCGATACATTAGTTACAGGGTTGGGCTCTTTTGGTTGTGTGTGTGTGTGTGTGTGAGAGAGAGAGGGAGA
>NW_015172106.1:177688-187534 GCF_001447785.1 Gekko japonicus
GAGGGAGGTCCCCAGTTATTCTTTTCCACAGCAGGTCCCAACAGGTCCCCAATCACCCCATTTGCTGTTCCCAATGGTTCCTGTCCCTTGGAAGCAGCATTTCAAGGATGATATTGGACTGAAGGAGTAGAGGAGAAGATGAAAACTCCTATGTAGCTGATAGAAGCAAACAATTACTATTGGATACAAACAGCTGTTTCTAAAGCCTCTCAAAGCACTAAGTATTGCAAAAGGTCCCTCAACAATTAAGGCTGTGGAAAAAATTCTCTTTTATAGGAGATACCATAAGAGGCTTCTATCATGACCAATGAGGTATAGGAATCACAACCCTAATTAAGCACAATCCACATATTAAGGAATCTGATTGTAGCCCATTCTTTTTATAATGCCTATATCATTTTCCTATCAATTGTACTCAACTCTGAATCACATAAAATGTAAGAGAAGAAAGAACTGAATACTCCTGAACTGACATCAGCTGTGATTAATATTCAACAGTGAAAGTTAGCAGGGGTACCATTTATATGTCTACTTTGAATTTTCCAGGAATGTTATGTTTGTAAATTCTTAGTAGATCACAAAGGTAGCCTTGATGGATAAAGAACTGTAGTATTTCTAGCTGTTTTAGAGATTGATGTATGCATTACTTCTGGAAAGGTATTTTCCTGTACAGATTGTATCCTCTTTTGGCCTCCATATACTTGTTTCTCCGATACATGGGATTACTTAAGACATTTACCTGCCATGACTGTGGATTAAAATTTCTCCCAACGTTTCCATCTATCATTGTGTTGTGTTCATAAAGGGATGACCGGGATGACCGCATGGCATGCAAAGCATGTGCCACAGCATAAACAGCATTGTAGACACTGTAGCTGTGGCCAGAAATGCTCATTTCAAAAACATCTCCAGGAAGGGTCTCCAGCTTCTCCTCCCCAGTGCAATCTTCAGCAAACTCCTTCTCCAAAAATGAGTCTGAGAAGTGACAGAGGAATGTCTGTTCCCAGAAGACCTTGATGAAACTATCTCCTTTATCCTGAAGAGGCTTTCTGCTGTGAAGAAATTGCTGGAATCCTGGGGGTTCATTTGCATGAAATGTGAAGGATATAACACCATGAAGGAGTTGTAGGTCCCAGGTCCTTTGATAATAAAATGATGAAAATTCCATCTGAACTGTCATAACATACAATTTGCCTTTTATCATTTGGAATTCAGTTTCTAACAGTTTTGCTAACCATCTCATATGTGAGACAGACTCAGCATCTCCAAAAAAGATAATTGCATTGGCTTTACTTCCCCTTAAAACATCAATTATTTCCTGTCCATTCTCCAGGCTATCCATATAATAATCGATTATAGTGGCTTGAAGAAATACTTTCTTGAAGGCTACACAGATTCCCTTCACAGAAAACTGAGGAAGCATGGCTTGTAGAAATTTTTCTCCATGTTCATCATCTACTGTAATGATCCCAATCCATGTCCACCTGAAATGCAGAATTAAGTCAAGAATCCCCTTGTATTGATAGGCTTCATTTGGGACCATATGATAGGCAGAAAGGCCTGAGAATTTATCTTTCATCTCTGAAGCAGAGCTGTAGGTGAGCTAAATATTGGGGAGCAGATGTTGACAGTGAGATAGAAAAGGGTTTTTTAAATATGTGTATATGAGCCCATAATCTGCATATCAGTGTACAATTTTCCATTTATATTAAGGGGGATACATTCAGCCCTTAAGTAGCCTTCGTCTAACTTAAATATCTCTCCCTCCAATGGAACATCCATTTAAGTTGGCACAGGACATTTTTGTCTGTAGAAAGGCTTCAAACTGATGCCGAAAGGAAAGTTTGGGTATGAATATTTTATTAAATAAACTTGGTTCAGTGGAGTGATAGAATAGTGATTGGGTTCAGCCCATTGTTTGTCAGATTCTAAATCCCTGTTTCATTTATTTTTTCCCAAAGATTTTCAAAGAAAATATCAAAACAACTTCATTTGTGAGAAGAGTGAAGAGCAGGGCTTATAAAAATAATCTTATCAGAATGGGAAGCAATAATGTCTTTCCTCATATGATATTTCCATACTTCAATGTACAAAATTAATTTGGATTTTTAAAAAAAGATATTTTGATGTTTTACTGATACTGAGATTCCCTCTCCCCACTATATTATATTTTCAGATTTGAAGATATTTAATTTGCATTAATGATATTGTGGTAAAACAACCCTTCAAGCCATTGTTTTTACCACTGAGAATGAGAGATTGACCCAGCCAGCTAGAACACAATGAGGAGTTCATCTCTCCCAGTTTATCCCATCTCCCAGCTTATCCCACTTTCACAAACAGGGTTACTTTCCTCAACCACCAGCAGACCTCAAATAGAATTGTAGTATGATGATTTTGAAGATAGATTGTAAAAAAAAATAATAATAATCAGAATCCACTCCTCAATTTGGCCAACATAGAGGTAGGGGGAAATGTCTTGAAATCTCTTGTTTGAGATATTCTAAATGAGGAGGACTATCTTTGTGTCTCTTATATTTTGGTGAATGTGAGCCATAACACATGAAGCTTTATCTGGTGGTTACAAAGACCAAATAACTCATTTCAGGGGGAAAAATCTAAAAGATTATGGCATGCAATTGATACAGCAAGTGAAAGCATGCAATTTGAAGGCTATAGAATCACCTCACAAAAATAAAAGTTGTCTAACCGCATCCTCTTCCTCTAGGTCTACAATTTGTCTCTTCATACTGGAGTAAGAGACATTAAATTACATATTACATTCTCTAAAAAGACATGTAAACAGGGACCAAGACACAAAAGAAATGCTATTGTTTATTGCCATTACTGTTTTTGCAACCAGAGTCATAAACGGCAACAGAAAAAATACTATGCGTTTAAAGAACATTGGATTCCCATATTGTTGAAGTTACACAAAAGAAGTATGTCACTGAGCTATGTCACTGAGCATAAGATGAGTTTCTCTTGGTTTAGATTTCCTGGGAACAGATAAAGTCTGCCTTTCTATAATCATGGTAACCCTTTTGTTAAAATCCCATCATGTTCCACATACACAGCTTACCTGTGGAATTCTGTAGGTGTTTAGAATAGTTGCCATGTAGAAGGACGTTTCAGATTCAAGTCCTCCTATGACTGCTATTGGACTGCTCTCACTGCCACACTTGTAGTTGGGGACAAATCTGCTCTTTGTGGACAGAAGTTCCATTGTGGCATGATACACCCGTATTGCATTGAAGTAGGTGTTAGAGATGTGGTAGCCCATGGTGATATTTTGTAAGAGATGCAAGTTTTCATTGATTTCCTTCACAGCAAATACAAGAGCCAAGACGTGCTGATAGTTTTTCGTCTGCGTACTAGGACAAGAGTCACAGAGATATTCTTCACTCAGCAAAATGGTTGTTATGGCATTGTGCTCTATGAAGTGACTATGCTTGTATGCTCACTACAGATATAGTCTAGGGCCCCAAAACTATCTTTTGTATATCTGCTAAGAAGTCCTCATGTCAGTCAAGGTGTTGAGAAATTGACACATTTTATGATTTATATCCGCTACACACACACACACACACACACCAAATGAACTGTGCACACACTTGTATACCATGAACCAAGGAAAGCTGTTTGCATTACCTACTGTGAGACAGAATTCACATAGGAAACGCTTGCCTGCATTTATGTTAATGTAGTTTGCACACATTCAGCTCAGAGTGCATCATGGGAAGAAGAAGGAGCACATGGTAGCCTTTGTGAGCAGAGAACAACAACTCCAGAAGAAATTCCCCCATTACGGCAAAGATGACATGTCACATAGAGCATGGACTGGATTTGCATCTGTATAACAGTTTCCTGTTGAAGGTACCAAACTGGCCTGGGAGAACCAAGATTCATTTGTATTTCAAAGGAGATACAGGAAGAAGAGACTTCACACCTAGCCAAATGGTGTTCCATGAGATAGAGCATAGTATTTCAAATATTGGTCCAACCCATAGAACACCAGCCCCTTTCCACATTCACCTATCAGGTAGTTCATGGGATGGACTTGTGAGTAGGTGGGACCACAGTCTGGCAGGGTGCCACCCACATGGAGGGCCCCACTATAAAAGTAAAGACGCAAGCCCTAGGTCTTTGCTAGCCAACCTTTCTTCTTTACCACCTCTTAAGTCCAGCTTCCTATACCACAAACCTTTGTCTACTTTAAGATCTCTTGGACTGCAGCCAATGAGGTCCACATCTTGTTAGCAGGTTCTAGCAGGTGTGAGTTAGCTTAAACCCCATAGGAATTCTTTTATCCCCTATTCTTCCATTGCAACAGACAAGACTTCTGGAATCAGGCGAATATAAAACCGAAATATACCTACCTACCTACAAGTAACTGGTACTCTATTTTTATTTCGTTCTGTATATCTAAAGGAACCTTGAGTGTATGTGAAACGAGAGACTGATTATTTTGTATGTGTGAACTTGAAATCCTTCAGTAAAAAGATTATTTTGTTTTGGAAAAATACCTGTGTGGTCTCCATTACTGGGTCTCCATCAGTAGACAAAACCTCGGTATAGCTGGCCAGCACTCACGTTAAAAACATAGCCATCTGCTGTAGATAAAGCATTTGGCGCAACAAAGGACTTTGTGTCATGTGAACTGCCCTTCAGCTCCACCTCATTTAGGATTTCATCACACTTTACTCCTGGAGAACAAACTGTGATGATTTTAAATGCTTTTCTAATATAAATTTTCATTTTCAACTTGCAAGTCAAGGGCTATAGGATTCTGTAATGTAATATAATTATTACACTTAATGGAAATGAGGCATGGTTTTAAAAGTGCGACCCCCCACGCCGGTTGCTCTTTGGGAATGCCTGAAGTTGCTCATTGGAAATTCAATTGATTGGGGTTTGATCCAATGAGCAGCCTATGTGGCAGAGATGAGGGTGAGTGGGAGAACATAGATGGGAAAATCCAATCAAATAAAATTCATTTCATCTGCAGTAGTACCTAAAGGTTCCTTTCTGCTAAGTGAGGAATCTGACAGTGCAAGAATACTGGGAGAAATATTCCTTGTTTCAGTGAAATGAAGTTTAAATTTACTGAGGATTCTTCACTTAGGAAAAGAAAACTGTTGCATCCCACATGTTCCTACTTGTAAATGTTTGGCAGCAGTGTGTAGTACTGACTTAAATGAAGCAAGTTAAGTGACTAACATAGATGTAAAAATCTATACACATTTTTAGACGCCTCTATGCCCAGTCTACTATGAATACAAACAGAATAGTTAACAGTTGGGAGAGAGGATGAACTCTTACTTACACAGCCATTTTATTTAGTATGTTATTTGGTAGGGACTTGAAGGATATCCTTTCTGATGGCACATATATTGGAGAAGCAATTCCCCCAATGATAAAGTCTCCTGCTTGAAAAGATTTGTAAAGGATAGGAAGAGGATCCCTGGTAGTACATTTAGGAATGTGAATCCCGCACTTAGTGCAAGACAGCAGCACAAGAACCAGCACCACTACTATAATTTTTCCCTCTTTCCTCATCACTCTGTGGCTTCTTTAGTTTAATTGGGTGCACCCCTGACCAGATTGATAGGGCAGTATCTAGCCTTTGTCTAGAATCCTGTCTCTGAACAGCAAATGATGTATTTATAGCAGACTTCACTATCTTAATTGCTATTTTTTTCTAACACCCACTGGAATTCCTCTGGTGCTTTGACAAGCAGTAGAATTAATCATAGTTCATAATTATAGAGGCGATAATAACATTTCCAAGTTGAAGTTTCCAAATTCTTTGAAAAATAGCTGAAAACAATAGCTTGGATGTTTATACAGAAGTCTAAGCACAGGTGGCCTTGGATGAAACTAAGCTACAATAGGACACTAGAAATGAAAAAACAAGGACAAGCCTTGTACTAAAGTGTTAGTGTGTAAAATGCTGCAAAGTCACAGCCAACTGCTGGAATTTTCAGGGTTCATCTTTGATTGGCTGTTCCTTTTTTCTTTTAAAATTATGTTTAACCACTCGGACCTAATTTTTAGCAATCAGACCCTTCCTCCGGCTGAGCTTAAAGAGGCAGAAATACTCCTCTACCCTGTTTCCCCAAAAGTAAGACATTCCCCCCAAAATAAGACCTACTTACAGTTTTGCCTCTCGCAGAAATATAAGACATCCCGCGAAAATAAGACCTCCCCGATAATAAAGCCTCCCCCGAACATAAGGCCTCCCTGATAATAAGGCCCCCTGAAGCTACCGTAACTTTGGACTCTGGGCCATAGCGGCGGGCGCCGCTGCACAGCTCACTGTTGGCCGCAGTGCAGCCGAAGCAGACAGGAAGTGCGAGGTCTCTTTTAATCAGAGAGCCCGCGCCGCCGCCAGGACAAGCTGCCGCCTGCTGTACCATATTCTTCTTCATGGAAAAATAAGACATTCCGTGAAAATAAGACCTAGCACATCTTTGGGAGCAAAAATTAATATAAGACACTGTCTTATTTTCGGGGAAACATGGTATGCATCACCCCAATACCCTAAGTGCAGGGCACTGCTGGTGCCAAAGTGCACCAAGATGGATGCCAGTCAGGCAGAGGCCTGGGAAAGCAGTTTTCAAGGCACGAGCCAGAGTGGGTGGGTTTTCTTCTGGAGACTCATTTCCACCAGTAACTTCTCTACCCACAAACCAATCTAATTGACATGACATTCTTAAGGTATTTATCCATTACTCAAGTGATCCAGCCTCTCAGATTTCAGGTAAACAAAGGAACAGATTTCCTTTCCTTTATAAAGTCAGCGAAGCAGTTTGTGCAAAAGAATATGTAGAGGGGAGGTGTCACCCCTCCTTATCTTCACATTCCTCTTTGGCAAACCAAATTATCACCTCCTCTTACAAGTCAATTAGTGGGTTCATGTATGGTGTATAGTTCCTTTAAATCTTCTCCTACCTTATTTTCTATGTCCATTTTTTTCACTGCTGGGTTGCTGTGAGTTCTTCAGAAAATCACTTCTGAATTAATGAAGCCATCTATAATCTATCTATAATCTATCTATCAATCATCTATCTATCAATCATCTATCAATCTATCATCTATCATCTATCAATCTATCATCTATCTATCGCTTCCACATCCCAATGTCTCCAAATCAGTACAAAAAGTCATTTGGCCACTCCTGCAATTAGGCAATGTCTGAAAAAAGTCATTTGGCCACTCCTGCAATTAGTCAATTTCTGTACCCAAACTGGACTCAGAGAAGGGGAAATTAGCCTTAATAAGGGTTCCAGGAAAGAATAGTGCAGAATCTTGTAAGTCAGTTTATATCAGGGTGGATTTCGGTAGGGATATCCCAAAATAAAATTAGGGGAAAGGGGAGAGATTATAAACCCAAACAAATAATGTATTGGATACAAACTAAAACAAAAAGAATAACAGTATAAAATACCTACACCAGGCACCTGAGAAATAATTCTCTAAGTAACAACACACATGCACACACACCAACAAGAGGGCACACTTATAAAAGGTGGGAGGCAGGAATTTGGGAAGTTTTAGGGAAGGGACATACAACCTGAAATACTGTTCTACAGCAAACACAGCTGAAGAAGAAGAGATTGGATTTATAGCCCACCCTTCATTACCCAGAGGTGTCTCAGAGCGGTTTACAAATTCCTTTCCCTTCCCCTCCCCACAACAGACGCCCTGTGAGGTAGATGGGGCTGAGAGTGCTCTGACAGAAACTGCTCTTTTTCAAGGACAGCTCTTATCAGAACTATGGCTTGCCCAAGATCATCCAGCCAGGTGCAAGTGGAGGAGTGTGGAATCAAACCCAGTTCTCCCAGATTAGAGTCTGCACACTTAACCACTACACCAAATTGGCTCTCTGAGGTGAAAGGAGCAGAACGAGGAGCAGGCTAAGCAAGGGGGGAAAGCCTGCAAAGTGCAGCAGTGCTGGATAAGCAAGGAGAAAAAGTCTGCGAACTGCAGCAGGAAACCAGAGTTCTGACCAGTAGAGGTCTGGACCAGCGATCTGAGGAACCATTTGCTATGGCAAGAGGTCCTTCTTTTATAGACAGATGGCTCCAAGGGTAGGTGAGATTCGAGCCATCTTGGCTTTGGCTTTGGTCGAGGTAAAAAGTTTGAATTTCACTGCTGATTTAAAGTCAACCGCTGTCAAACTTTGGTGGGGGAAAGTGGGGAAATACCCTGATTAGGCTATTGTGAGGCAAATATTCATGGGTACTTGCAAATGTTTGGCAATGTGATTAGCATAAGTTAATAGAGTTGCCAGCCCCCTCGGTTCCATGGGAGTTTTCCAATTTGGGGGGATACTTCCTGCCACCTGCCAGCTGACGGGCAGGGGAAGCCCCACCTCTAAGAGTGACCACTCAGCCTCCCTTCACCTCTTCTCAACAGCATTTAAAGACATCCTTTAAATGCTGCTGGGAAGAGGTGGGGGCTGCACACCTGTGCACTCCAAGTCCCGAATTTGGGGCTTGGAATCCGGGCCCATGCAGCCTCTCCCCCACCTATCCCCAGCAGCATTTAAAGGATGTCTTTAAACATTGCTGGGGAGAGGCAGGGGCTGTGCACCTGCACGCTAAGCCCCAAATTCAGTGTTTGGACTGCAAGCACACATGGCCTCCCCCTCAGGATGTCTTTAAATGCTGCTGGGGACAGGTGGGGGACACCACTCCCCAACATGATGATGTCACTTTTATGTGATGTCATCACGTTGGGGACTCCCCACCCCCTCCAATAACATTGGGGACTTTGAGAGGACCTGGCAACTCTAAGGTTGAAAGAAGCCAGATCTGCATGGACTCAAAAGTTTGGGTCAGTCAAATTAGATCCTGAAACAGGATGGAGTGTAAATTAAAGACTTCAGTGCTCTTCTTGATTGAGTATAAAAGGGGGAAAAATGAGGAAATGGGCATTGGTTAGTGAAATAGCAACTTCCTGGGGATGAGCAGACACCTATGGGGTATGCCAACATTTTCCAATGTTGAAAAGTTGTTTGTTACTGAGAATATTACCCTGAGAAAGGAGATACTGCAATTTCTATTGCCAGCACACCCGTCCTCTTCTCCCCTGGGATTTTCCAATGCCATAGCTGTACTCATGTCCCTTTATGAGATCCCCCAAGTTTCAGATTTTACAGCAATTTAGGCAGTCAAAACAACGAAGTCAAAAATAACAGGAGGTCTTATCCAAGGGGGTCTTGGCTGGAAGAGGGGGCAGGGTCTTCACATCCGTGACAGCCCCATGTGTTCAATAAATGTGCAAGAAGAGAGTGAAAACATGCTAGCCCTGTTCCCTGCCCTGCTCCCTGCCTCCTTGCAATCACCTGCTGAGCTACATAGGTGAATGTGGAGAGCAAGCAGCCATGCAAACTCTCGCTCCCTGTGATCAGTGATGTTCCAAAATTAGAAATGTTGATTACAGGGAGGAAGAGTTTAAAAGGTGATTTCCTCCTAAGGCTGCTAGGTCCATTCATAGAGGTTCTAAAATTACTAGAGAGGACTGACATTACTTACAGGTTTTCCTGGAAGTGACACCATACTGTTGCTGACTCTGATTTGTCTGGTTCCTTCAGGCCACTATAGGCAGGAGATGGAAAGGGCACCTAGACTTATACAGAATGAGCACCAGCAATGTAAATGTGGGTATATACTAAAACATCATGATACTTAGGGAGTGAAAATGGGATGATTGTTTGGTTTTGATCTTTTGCAAGACAGGCACACATAGAGGAAATTAGATGGCCCCTTCATTCTTCCTCCTCTCCCTTGCTCCTGTTGGGAAATGAAAGTGCAAAGATAGTGCAGGGATGCCAGTACA
>NW_015172106.1:187583-188418 GCF_001447785.1 Gekko japonicus
GGGTGGCACTCTGCATCAGGCAACTAACAAGGACCAGGAGATTAAGCAGCTATTGAAGCTAGTGCTGTTTCTCTACCAAAGATTTTGCTCAGTATTGTGGGATTCGATGGATGCTGTCTGGGGCCAACCAAGATTTTTTTAGCTCCTTTCAGATTGGCTAAAGAAAGAGACATTTTGCATGCTTCAAATCATTCCTAGGGCCATGGTAAAATTGTCATTGTGCTTTGTAATAAGTATAAAGGAAGCAATATTGCAGATTGCTCCAGTACTGGCAGGTCAATTGCCAATTCCATGAGACTTCCAAGGATGAAGGTACAGTATGCTAATCAGTATCTCACATTAGCTCTTAGCACCACAAATCACAAGGAACATTAATGTTGTGCCTCAATTTGCATTATAACTTGCGGGAGCAGTCATCATTGGGGAAAGGTTGTATCTTGTGATCTTGCAGCAGTTAAAAGATGGGTGCTGGCAGCACACTGGAAAGATATCAGGACACATGAACTCAGGCTCACTGGAACAAAGAATTCCAGTGCATGCATAGGTGTCTCAATGTAGCCTTTATTTCCATAGAGATGCACTTCCTCTGCTTCACAGCTGCTCAGCGAGATAGTTGTGCCATTCATCTCTGCATGTAACATCCAACTCCTCACCTTCCAACTCCAGCCACAATGATCATATCTATTAAATATACCACAATAAATTGACCACCCCCTAGGTTCCTTTCTTGTCTTCTGCCTCTACTGACCTCCAGGTTCAGTATAAGACTAAGGGCACTTCCTTGATTCTGATAAACTATTCCACCAGCATCCCTGACACACTGAGTAGGTTTTGG
>NW_015172107.1:0-7322 GCF_001447785.1 Gekko japonicus
ACCTCTCTATCTATCCAAATCTATGGTGCGATCTCTGAAGTCTGAGGCAGGAAACAGCGTACAGTTGTCCACTTCCAACATTATATGTAATAGCTGATACCTTAAACTGAGCTTGGTAACAAATGGGCAGCCAATGGAGGCTACGTTTAGCTCCCTCTAATACTTAAGCTGCAACATTCTGGACCAGTTGGAATTTCTGAATTGATTTTGAGGGGAGACCAATGTACAATGCATTACACTAGTCTAGTCTTGATGTTACTGTGGCATGGACCCAGGTGGCTGGGTCAAGTGTATCAAAGTATGGGGCCATTTTACAGGCTAGGCTGAGTTGGAAGAAAGCTTTTTTTAAATTTATTTTTGTTCTTTTATACGTTACAATCCATACAATACATAACAGGGACTAGAGGATAGGGACTAATTATAGTTTACAGCCACAGCCAACTGTGATATTGGGGATTTGTGGGGAGTATCTCATATTTCGTCATATATTTTATAATCGGTGCCCAGCATTGTATGAACTTTAAGTGTAGTGTATTGTTGTTGGTTTTTTTGCATCTGCATTAACTTGCTTTTCCAGTAATAAAGCTGGATCCAGTATGATCCCAAGGCTTTTAACTGAGTCAGAAAGGATCAGCTGAACTCCATCAAAAGTGGGTAGAACAAAGTTCTTCAAGGCTCCACCTTCCCCATCAGCATTACCTCTGGCTTTTCAGGGTTTGATTTCAGTTTGTTGACTTTTAGCCAGTTAACCATTGTGGCTAGGCAGTGATTCAGGACCTTTACTGCACCTCCAAGATATTTGGTTAAGGATATATAGAGCTGAGTATCATCATTATATTGATGACAACTAATCCGCAAACAATGAATGATTTGCCCTAAGGGCTTTAGGTAAAGGTAAAGGTTCTCTTGCTCGAAAGCCAATCGAATCCGACTCTAGGGTTGTGGTGCTCATCTCCATTTCAAAGCCGAAGAGCCAGCGCTGTCCGAAGATGTTTCCGTGGTCATGTGGCCTATGTAAAGCCTAAGGGCTTTACATAGAGATTAAAAAGCATGAGGGATGGCTATAGATATTTGCCAAATGGAAAAATAACTGTTGTCTGGTAGCTCTCTTGTTCATCAAAGGTTGAGGATGGTGTCACCAATGGGATGGTGCAGGTATGTGCGCTATAGATATTTGCCAAATGGAAAAATAGCTCTCTTGTTCATCAGAGCTTGAGGATGGTGTCACCAATGGGATGGTGTAGGTATGTTCATATTTGTGAAGAAACCACAGTTTTGGTGTGAAAGAGGACCAGGTTAGGAGAAGATAAGAAGAGTGAACTGTGAGTTCGCTAGTTACAAGTGAAGTACCTTCAGGCACAGGGTCTCTCTTCATCTTTCTGTGGCTATCTGCTGCCCTACTGGAGTACTTTTTCGCCTCCATCTATGCTTTGTTTATATAATAAGTCTACTATGTAAAGGGAACCAAACAGATATATCATGCTTAGAAATGTATTCAAATAGCAGAGGGGTTTCATTTACACAGTTCAAAGGAAACACATCACAGTTGATAACTATGATCTCTAGGGCCTTAACTGTATTAAACCTTACATTATCTAACAAAATACATCTGTGGTAGATCACTTTGCCTCCATCACTGCCACAAAATATGACTTCTATAGGGCTCTCATTGACCACCAACATATCTATAATGATTGACCAAATATATACATGTTATTCAGCTGTAAAATTTATTCACAAATATCAAATATACAAGAGTTTAGTATCACGACTACAAAAATTTTATCTCAAAGAACTCCAGTTAAACTTCTTGATTATTTACGTATTTATTTAAGGGATTTATAGGTCACCTCTCAAGCTAATTGCTTGATATTATAGCACTTAACATCTTTTTGCATCACAGTATTCAGTAAAATAGGTGCTGGAATTTATTTCCATTTATTCTGTCTTCTCAAATATGTATATAAGCAGTAATCTCTGAACTCAGATAAGTTGATTCTGTTCCTTTCATTCTGATTTTTATCCTTTACAATGTTTAATAGTGTGACAAAATGCTTTCATTTTTACTTGGTTCTTTTCTTCTTCTAAGACCTACTTTTGGCCATCATCAGCCAACCAGCCCTGTATGTGAAGTGTTACATTGAAATTGAAAGGTTTGTCCATACTTTGGTGCAGAGGATTCTTTCAAAATTCATCACCTTTAAAGTGAGTTGTAAAGATATAATAAAAATGGTTTCAAACTTAGTTGTTTCTATTAAACTTCCATCCATCCAGGCAGGGGGTATTCTGTACAGATATAACTCTACTTCTAAAGTGAATGTTAATTCCTTTTTCAGGAATGATAGTTTCTTGATGATTTAAAGTTCACTGAAAAGAAAAATCCCAGTGTAGCATTAAAAGGTGGTAGAAAATCAAATTATCACCCAGCCACTGAAGCCGAGTTCCTACTGAAGTGGTAAACCTATGTCCAGACTTATCACTGTAGACTGCAGATGGGGGCTCACACGTTATAGAATACTCTTCTATACTAAGAATTTACATCATATAGAGTAGCAGCATATTTGGGAAAAGGCTAAGATAGAATTTTCAATGTACAGGATTGTTTCGATAGAGGTGCATTCAATTTTGTGAGTTCCCACTTGATCATGTTCACCACCTCAGTGAGCATTAGGCCTAAACTGGATATTCTATTTAGTTCAGCTTTATTTCTCAATACTTGATATAAGAGAATTCCTGTCTTATTTTCACAGCTATTTTTACATTCATGTTTTGGATGTGACATTTAGTTCCAATCTCAATGTTTTAGAGTTCTAGTTGATGGAGAGAGTCAAATACGAAATATTATAAGTGTCAAGGCATTGTGACAGGTCAGGGCAAAACAAAACATACTAAGGCTGGGGAGTGAATCCTCACTGCCCAGAGTAATGAGCCAACACCAGTTCCTCTGACTAACCCTCAGCTGAGAGACTGAGAAATAAAGTCTCGAGCCTTACCAGAAGTGAATTTAGAAGGGGGGACACTTGCAAGTTGAGTTCCAAAAACCATTTCTTTGGTAGCTGTAGCCAAAATAGGCCAAGATACAGAGTTTAAATTGAAGCCTAAAAACCCAGAACACCATAGAAGTATAATTAATAAGGTTGATTAAAAGAAGTGTACAAAAATGTACAAATATAAGAGCAGTGCAAAGGAAGGAAGAAAACAATAAAATCACTAACCAAAAATATTTAGATTCAGGTGGGTAGCCATGTAGGTCTGAAACTTATACAGGTTTTTTGGTCCTCTGACCCACATGTTTCCTGAACAGACTGAAACACAGAGTCCAGGTAAAGTTTCAGAATCCAAAATCCAAGAACAGGTATTCCAGCTCCTCCTGTGTCTGTACCTGTGTCTGACTTCATTTCATTCCTTATCCCTCTTGAAACTGCAACTCAATATGTTCTATAATTTGCTAGGCTCAAAAGCCTGAATCAAAGTTTTGAAAAACCAAGAAACAGCTAGAGAAAGTAGGGCTGCCAAGAACCACCATGGCCTCCCAGACAAAGATTCCATCTGCCCCCATAACCCTGATCCCAACAAAATATAACAAATCACTTGGCTAGCTGTTACTGCACATTTCCCTATATAATAATTGTCATTTGGGGTGGCACTTTCCAGCTTTCCCATTGGCTGTGCAATGCGCTTCCTCCGCCATTGGCCCATCAGCTGCCACTCAAGAGTACTTGCGTGCAACTCACCTGGAAGTGGTGAATTCATTGCTTGGACTCCACTCCCATGCAGTGCTCAGTTGGAAAATCCATTTAAAGGGAATGCTTGGAAGTGGTGTGTGTGAAAGGGATCACTAAAATGGCTTGCATCTATTTCAACCAGTTAGGCTGAAATAGATGCAAGCCATTTCAGCATCCCCCCCCCCCCGCTCCCCAACATGAACCCCATGAACCCCCTTAAATGGGGGGTCGTGGATAGGGATGGGCACAAACCTCAATTCACAAACCATGAACCAGGCCAAATTTGTGATTAATTTAGGTTTGTGGTTTGGTTTGTGCCCGTCTCTAGTTGAGACAGAAAAATAATGGGAAAGGGAGAAAAATTAGAACTGGGGATAGATGAGTGGCGCATCATGAAAGGAAAAGAGCAAAATGAAGGATGAGGGAAGTATGGAAAAGAGTGAAAGAAATGTAGAAAAAGACAATGAAAGGTTTTTTATTTTGCTACCACACACTAACAGGACTGCCCCTTTGCAAGACCAGGTTGTGCAGGAGCTGGAAAAAGGAAACCATAGACTGCTGAAGAGGCTGCATTCTTTCATTGACTATAGCTTGTCCTAGCTGGTCTTGCCTTGCTCCAGTGCTGGCCTATATGATGGTTTAGCAATATCTAAGCAAGGATTTCCCTCAGCTTCACAGTAAACTTTGCAGAAAGGCCAAGGTCTTTACCGTGCTCTGCCTTCTCTGTGCTTCTAGCAACTGTGGTCAGAACTGCATTAGATTTTTTATAAAATTATTTCCGTAAATACTGCTTGATGCTGACTTTGGGGGCCTTCCAGCTGATTTGCACCCCCAATTTTGGCACCCCCAATTTTGCCCCCCCAAGTCCCCCTGTCTTGGTGGCCCTCAGAGAAAAGTCAGTTTCTTGACAATAAGCAATACCTGGGCCTTTGCAACATCAGGCTCTATTGCTGAATAAGCTTCTGTGGCAGAAGAGACAGGTTATTGTACTGCCTTTAGACAGGCAAATGCAGTTCTGGCGGTCCACATGTAGAAAGTAAAAGGTGGAATACACTCTATAACCATCATCAGAGTCTTACCCTCCAAAGCTCTAGTTACTGATAAATACATAGGCAGTAAAAAGGGGCAAAGACACTGTGGAAAAGCCTAGTTTCTTCATTCACTACTAAACTGCTTAAACAACAAAGTGGTAATGGAATAGAAACGATAATGGGGTTTGTCCTCCATGATCACCAGATTGTGGCTGAAGAGAATTCTGACCAGATGTTTCTGCTAGCTGGATAATTATGTCTGCAGATCCATTCTCTGGTTGGATCTGTGGCGGTGCAGAGCACATGGATTTATTTATTTATTTTATTTATTTATTAATCGCATTTATACCCTGCCCTCCCCGCAATGCCGGCTCAGGGCAGCTCACAGTCAGTACATAAAATACAGTTAAAACCACATAAAACCATATAAAACAATTCCATTATTAATACAGTTTCATAAAGTGCAGAAGATAGTTACTCAAGATGGCTTATTTCAATATACTCTCTAAAGATCCTTCTGCTCCAGATCTTCCTGTGGCTGGATGTTAAAACCAAGAGCCAGGGCTCTATAATGGTGGCGGCACTGTAGCTGAAAGCCTGGAGGAAGAACTCCATCTTGCAGGCCCTGCGGAACTGCAAGAGGTCCCGCAGGGCCCTGATCTTCTCTGGGATCTCGTTCCACCAGGATGGGGCTGCCATCAAGAAAGCCCTGGCCCTGGTAGTCGCAAGCCTGGCCTCTTTTGGGCCCAGAAGGGTCAATAGACTTTAAGACCCCCGACCAAAGTGCTCTCTGGGGTATATACGGGGAAAGGTGGTCCTGCAGGTATGCTGGACCCTGGCCATATAGGGCTTTAAAGGTAAGAACCAGCACCTTGAAGCGGATTCGGTATGCTATTGGCAGCCAGTGCAGTTGCTGCAGCACAGGCTGGATGTGCTCCCACTTGGGGAGACCCATCAGAAGCCTGGCTGCAGCATTCTGCACTAGCTGCAGCTTCCAGATCTGCGACAAGGGCAGCCTCATGTAGAGAGCGTTACAGTAGTCTAGTCTCAAGGATCTAGTGTCTGTTATCCAGAGCTCATAGGCTGTGCCCTGTGATAGTTGATAGGAGAAGCTTTAGTTCTGAAACAAAATGAAAACTTTAATAACTGGCAAAAATTGGCTCGTGTGATTTTAGGAGGGAGCAAAAACTGGCTCGTGTGATTTTAGGAGGGAGCAAAAACTGGATCTTGTGATTTTGGGAGGGAGTTCAGCCATGAGTAAAAGCATTTACCAATTTAGAATGAGGCAAGAAGCATTCACTCTGAATTGATTCTGTGAAATCATGACATTGTCACTCTGATTACATGATTGCTGATTGGCTGGAAAGACAAAGTAAAAAAAAAGGAGTAGGAAGAGGAGGAGAAAGAATGGCCCAGTGTTAAAAGACAGAAATGAGTCAGCTACAGATCTTGCAGTGAACAGGCTACAAATAACAATAAAAAGGTAGGCCAAGGGTAGGATTGGAGCGGGGGGCATCCCAGCATCTCATAAAGTACTGGTTTTTTGCTGAATGTGCATATAGGAACTTTTTGGTGCCTTCCTAAGAATTGTGGAAGAGAATTCATCTCAGCTCTGGTTTTCATAATGTTACTGTTAAAAAAGAAGAACAAACATGAATAAAGATTTTGAAAGAAAACTGCTAAAAAGGGATGAAAACAGAAGACAATTTTCATTAATAATGAAACAGAATCAGAAATGAGTTCCAGTTTCTCCCCAATCTCTTGCCACTACTCAGTTTTTAAATATTTTTCACAATGAATGTGTTATTAAACTCCATCTATACTATTTATACAATGGTGGTTTTTATTTTGATGAAGTTTGCTCTTATTACTCTTAATCTTGTTATCCATAGGATCACATGGGTTCGTGTCACAGCTTGCAAAGCATATGGTAGTGCTAGCGATGCAAATAATAAAAACTGAACGAGCAGCTTTGAGTTTTCATTATGTGCCTCTTCAGCTTTCCATGCATCCTTTCTTTCTAGGAGAACTTTCACCTACGCCTATTAAATGTTAACACTCCCCATATTGTCCCATTCTATGTGTTCCCACTAATGGGGGTTGGCATATGTTTTCCCTCAATCTTTAATGGAATCTGATCACCATCATCAATGATGATCTCTCGTCTTATCACTCAATAAATCCCATCTTAAAAGATTGACAAGCTGGGCAAGTACTTTGGTCTGCTGCTCTGCTCTTCTTTTTGCAATTAAAGAATTCAGCTTCATCTAGACCCATGCTGTAGTGAGTTCACTTAAGTTTATCTGAAAATGCCCTAATACAATTATGAAGCCACCTGTAGTTTCAGGCTTGATCCAGACATTTACTAGGGTGGTAAAAATCTTCATATGATAGAAATATAAGTGTACCTCCTTCTCTTCAATATGCAGATTATAGTCTGTGTGATGAGGGTTGTTGTTGTTCAGTCGCACAGTCGAGTCCGACTCTTTGCGACCCCATGGACCAGATCACGCCAGGCCCTCCTGTCTTCCGCCGTCCTCTGAAGTTGGCTCAATTTCATGTTCGT
>NW_015172107.1:7801-15342 GCF_001447785.1 Gekko japonicus
GACTGACCCAAGGTCACATCAGCAGGTGCAAGTGGAGGAGTGGGGAATCAAACCCGGTTCTCCCAGATTAGAGTCCGCACACTTAACCACTACACCAAATCTATTCTTCGGTGCTCAGGCTTCCTTATAGTCCAACTCTCGCAGCCATACAGTACTACTGGGAATACCATTGCTTTGACCATACGGACTTTTGTTGGCAGGGTGATGTCTCTACTTTTTATTATGCTGTCAAGGTTTGCTAAGTTGGCAACTTACGTAATAGTAGTATAGCAGCAAACGCTCTTCTGCCAGGCTTTTAAGTAGGGAGCCACCTCTATTTTATGGCCCTGGCCCAACTACCAACTGTACCAACAATTCCAACGGCGCCACCAATCTGAGGTTTCATAGCTGGGCGAGAGCCCATTAACACCATTCAGCTGACAGTTGATACTAGAAGATCGCCATCTTTTATTGTAAGTTATGTTTATATAGTATGATTTTATAATGATTAACAGTTTTAATTGGAATTTTAATGTACAATTACTAATGTTGTTAGCCACCCCGAGACTGCCGAATGGTGGGGAAGGCAAGATATAAATATAAATAAATAAATAATAGTTCCCCCTGATCTATCATGGTAGTAAAAGGATGCTTCCCCCCATCCACACTTTCCATGCATGAAAATGGAATGTTAATCTGCTTTGCAAACAGAAGTTGGAACTTAGCTTAGCTTGCTTTGAAAATAGCACAGGGGTGGTGGTGTCTCGAGATAACTTACACCAGGATACTCTGATTCCTTTCATTTTTGGCCCTGGAAATCACATGATCATCCTGAAGCTGGTGGCTAATTTTGAGATTACTAGTTTTATTTTCTGATGAGTTATACCTGCCACAAATGGACAGGCACATGGACATCTGATTTCTTTTATTATTATAGGTGTATATGATATTTGATTTGGATCAAGGTCATGGGGAATCCAGGTAGAATCTTTGTTTGGGGGCCCATGGTGGCTCTTGGCAGTCCTGGTTGCAGAGCACAAATGAGATCTGAATGTTCCTGTGATAAGCTAGTGCCTGACCTATCTGACTTCACATGTGCAGCCCAGTTAAGTAAATCCTTTGTCTCTCTTCACCTTGTTTCTCTCTTAGTTAAAGTTATTATTATTGTTGTTGTTGTTGTTATTGCCACAGTCAGATATTTGACTGGTGGATGGTGTTCTGCAATTTGAGATCTAGCCAAGTTCTTGGGAATTGCAGGTGTATCTTTGCAGGATTCTTTATTCCACGCAACATTGTCTTCTGGAGCTGAGCTGGTGTTATTTGCTCAATATCCAGGTGTTTCTTGAGACTTCTACGCACTGCTCCTAGGGCTCAAGTGACAACTGGCATGATGGTAATCTCCCAGAGACACTCTTGGTGCTGGTATTGGTGATTTTTCTCCTGTTCTTTCTTTTCTATTCTGCTGTCTCCTGGGATTGGGATGTCAGTGATCCAATCCCTATTTCTCATTTTTTCTACAATTATGTTCCAGGTGTTTAACCGTTTGTTAGCTTCTATGTGAAAATGCCTAATTGTGAGTCTGACTTCAAATGCATTGAAATACATAATGTTTTTTCCCCTTCCCCTTTTCTGCGAATGTTTGTCATGATATAGCATGTTCAGATTATGATCTATGAAGTGTTCCTTACCACCAGGACCATTTCATTTGGGATCAAAATTTACTCATGAAGTACAAAAACTAAATACAGCAGAATACTATTAGTGTTCCCTCTAACCTGAGTTAGTGTGAACTAGCTCACAGTTTTTTAGCCTCCAGCTCACACATTTTTGTTTTAGCTCAGGAAGGATGGCAAACTAATTTATGCAGTAGCCAAATTGCTTGCTCACAACTTTAATGCCAGTAGCTCACAAAGTAGAATTTTTGCTCACAAGACTCCACAGCTTAGAGGAAGCATTTTGCTCTTTATTTTAAAGTTCAGCAATACCATTTTAGTAGCTAGCATTTAGAAGGGAGTAAACTGTATACCAGTTCTCAGTGCCTGGGCACACAACAGAACTAACTTTTGTAAGTGGTGATTAGAGTAAAGAGATGCCCTCAAATGAAAAGTATGTATCATTAAAACCCTCCTGCTCCCTAATCATAACTAACTATACTGTTAGTTCATGCTGTTTAATTATTGTTCCATTGACCATATTCATTGCACTCTGGCTGCACAATTTGTTGATGAGAAAGGTGCTAAAGGAGTCCGCTGATAATGGTTTTATTCAGCCAGTGCCATATTGCCAACAAAAATATTCAAGGGATTGTTTATCCTTTTCCTTGGGCTGTTTCAGCTAGTATGGCTGATCCTATTTTTAAAATCTATTTCACTTATCTTTCACATATAACTGGCAGTCATATAAATGACCCAACCAGTCATTTGTCAAGTTCACAGTGTATTCCGTTGCAGTCTTGGTCACCATTCTTATTCAAGTCTTCTTCTGAATTTTGTCCTAGTACAGAAGCAAAACATTTCTGGCAAGACTTACAGCTCAGGGTATGTATGTATGTATGTATGTATGTATGTATGTATGTATGTCACTGCTCTGGCCTTCATGCCTTTTAGTCAACTTCCATGAACGCCTGCCACGTGTCTATATCATTTGCGGCTGGATCATGCAACTCCCCCCAAGTAGAGATACATCAGAATTAACTGCCATCAGAAGAAGCAGACTCAGAACAATCACCTATTCAGAAACATAGGGGATGGGTTCCAATGCGTGTGCGTAATATACTCTAAAAATATAACTCAGGAAAATGTTGCCTTGGCCATCAGAAGATGGAGATTTTGGTCTGAATAGGGAAAATGTTGCCTTGGCCATCAGAAGATTTTGGTCTGGATGGACTCAAGGGGGTAACAGGCTCCCAAGGGGACCAAGGCTCTGAAGGTGTCTCAGGACTCCAGGTATTGCAAAACCCAAGATGTAATTTCACATCTAGGCAAATGAAGGTTTCATTTAGTTTTATCTTACATGTTGTATTTATGGTTCTTCTCTGTGCTTTTAAAAAAAGTGCCTAAAGAAATGTACAATTAAAAGAGAGGCCTTGAGCACATAGATATTGGCTGTGATCCAATAATGTTTGTGTAGAGTTTTACATGGGTAAGGGCTTTCCTTCCTTGGCCAGTTAATGTCTGTGCCAGGTAAATTAGTGGAAATTGTTGTAAAAGACGGAATTTTTAAGCATGTAGAGGAACAAAGCCTGTTGAGGGAAAATCAGCATGGCTACTGCAAAAGGAAGTCCTGCCTCAGTAACCATTTGAATATAAATTCATCTTACTCACCCATGTGTTGTAAAAGATGTGGGTCTCCTGGTTCCTTTCTCCACTGTTGGTGGTCTTGTCCTCTCATCCAAAATTTTTGGTCATCTATACGAGACCAAATTTCTATCATCACAGGTCTCTCTATTCCATTACACCTTGACGCACTGTTGTTAAATTTGTGGGATGATCCCCAAATTTCCCATATTAAGAAGATTTGATTGCTATAGTATGCACCACTGCGAAATCTGCAGTCGCCTCCTCCTGGAAATCTTCCTCGCCCCCAATTCTTAAGATTTGGTACAGAAACATATGGGATTATCTCACAATGGAAATGATACTGATAGAAACCTCAAATAAAGACCCATACTCTGCCTCTCCTGATTATTATAATTTCTGGTACCCTGTTTTAAATGTTATTGATCAAAACAAAGACCATTTTGATCAGAATTGTGTTATAGATGTTTTACTATGTTAATTAATAGATACTTGATTCTTTGCTATGATCCTTTGACACCATCTTTCTCCTGATAGGCATAATTTTTTGTGGCTTAATTTTCTGTGGTATTGAGACCTATTGTATTGTGATGTACTTACTCTTTTTATTGGAATTTGTAATGTAGTGATCTATATTTGGCATACGATAATTTACTGTTACTGATTTGTCTTTGTATCTGATATTAAATTTTCAGTACCCCCCCCCCCAAATATGTTGTTGTAAACCTTGGCCCATAGACTAGAGGAAAGCCAAGGAAGAATAGCAGATCTAATGCCAAACAAACAGAAGGAGTGAGACTGACTTTATATGTATCATTGTTGATGTGAGAGCCAGCATAGTGTAGTGTTTATAGTGTTGGACCAGGATCGATGGAAGATGGCTAGGTGACCTTGGACCAGTCTCTCACACATGCTCAGCCTAACAAACATATGGCCCGTGGGCCAAAACCAGGGCTATTTTTGGCCACGCCCAGCAGGAACCTCATTAGCATAATAGACCACACCCAACAGCAGAAACTCATTAGGACTGGCTACATTAGGGGTGTGTGGCCTAACATGCAAAGGAGTTCCTGCTACAAAAAAAGCCCTGGGTTGAGAACAAACAAGGTAAACAGAATAAGAAGCAAAAGGTGGGTGTTGCTGGATGAGCACACTTCTGGTAACACGGGGGTGTGGCCTAATATGCTAATGAGCTGTGCTGTCAGGGGTGTGACCTAATAGGCTAATGAGTTTCTGCTTTGGGGTGTGGCCTATTATGCTAATGAGTTCCTGCTGGGCTTTTTCTACAAAAAGAGCCCTGGCCAGAACTGATCTGTCCAGGGATATTACACAGCCTGTGAGCAACTGGTGCAAGGGAGGGAAGGCAGGAAGCTGCTCGAGGTGGGGGGCAGTGGGCAAGCAAGTGAACGTGGAGAAGTGTTTGTGGCCCAGGACTCAAACTTTGTTCTGCTGCTGTAGACTGACATGGCTACCCATGTGAACCTGCTTAAGCAGTTAAAGAACAAAGCACATGGCTTGTGGGTTACACTTTGCAAATTAAAGGAGAAGAAAAACAAGCCTTTTTTTCTTTTGTGCAAATCCAGAAAGGAGGGAGGGAAGGAGAGGAAGCCACACACATCCACCCAAACTTCCAGCTGGGCTAAAGTATTGCCTCAGGTGCCTGCAGCCAGGCACTCTGCCCTTCCGCCCAACTTTGTTCCCGGGAACACCCAGCTTCAGCCAGAGAGGCCCACCTCCCCTGCTTCTCCCCCACACTCATGAGCCCCCAGCTTGGCTTGCATCTTGCTGGGAAGTGGGATGTGTGTGGAGGAAACACGGCTGTTTGGTGAGGGGGCAGGAGAGATTTGGGTGGGGCATTGCCTGTTGTCAGCCCCCCATGGCTATGGGCCTGAGAGGAGGAGGAGGAGGGCTGGCACATGGATTGGGAGGCAACTGGGCTGTCTTGTGCATGCTGATCTGAGGGGAAGGACGTTCTGGCCTCATAAGCGAGTGGAGGAGCAAAGGGGGAAAGGGGCACTGCTGCTGCCGCCAGACATCTAAACAGCTGCAGAGCCAGGAGGCAGAGTGTCAGGTTGGGTGGAGGGTGATGACCTCCCTTCTTCCCCTATCTATTCTCAACCTGTGAGAGAAAAGGGGTCACGGGAGGACAGAAACCACCCCCTGGAGGTTTTGGAAACAGCTGTCAGGCCTTCCCCGTAGCCTTGCCATTTCTGTGGGAAATGCAGGAGTGATGAAGGGGGGAGATCTGGGAGAGCCAGTGTCTGGTCCCCCCTCCTCAAAAAGGAGAGAAGAATAATGTATGCTGCTTTGCACTCCACTGGGTAGAAATGTGGGGTAAAAAATGAAGTAAATAATAAATATAGCTGAAGATAGGAGGTAGATAAAAAGTAGCCTGGTGAATGGCTGAGAAGGAGAGAATAAGGCAGAGAAAGGGGAGAGGATATGGGAGGTTGCCAGGGGGAGGGGAAGAGGTAATAGTATGGGGAGGGGGTAGAAGGGAAAGTGAGATGCCTGCTAGCCAAATTGCTCCATTTCTGAATAATAGATTGGGGAATTATGACATTAATGGGCCTGGCACTGGCATAACTGGCATAAGTATAGGATCAGACCTGTGTATACCAGAGTTAGAATTCCCAAGAACCCAGGAATAGACAAAGAGACTGGGTGGCTAAAATAAGGATTTCTTTACTCAATATTCTCAAGCGCACAAACAATAACAAAACATTCACGCACACAATACAGACCTAAGGAAGCAGTGGTGATTGATGGCTAATGGAGGGGATATGGGGTGATACTACCTGTCCAGATGTGCAGAGGTCCATGATGATGGGTTGTGACCCAAAACCCAGAGGGTTCCAGGGGTGTCCTGCCAGGTGACATCATGGCAGAAAACACACAGTCTGAGGCCATGTGTATGCTGGGATATACCCATTGTAAGACAATGCAGACCAATGGGCGGTCCTGGGGGCTGGTCTCAGGTAAGAACAATAGATTTCCTGGACCAATGATGAGTCCCAGGGGTGTGTGGCATCAGGATGGGCAAGGCCTGGATGTAACCAATGAAGTTCCAGAGAGGCAGGGTCAGGCTTAACAAAAGCCTTGATTAAATCAGCCAGGTGCTGGGTGGCTAGTTGAATGAGTTTTCTGACCACTAATGGTACTAATGGATCACTAATGAACATGAAATTGAGCAAACTTCAGAGGACGGCGGAAGACAGGAAGGCCTGGCGTGATCTGGTCCATGGGGTCGCGAAGAGTCGGACTCTTTGAAAAGGTGGGAGATGAGTCTCTGATTAGCATCAGGATATGGCATTATACCCTGCAGAAGTTGCTTCCTTCCCCAAACCATACCTCTGAAGGCTCGACCTACAAACCTCCAGGAATTTCCCAACCTGGAGCTGCTAACCCTAAGGAGAGAAGGAAGCAGGAAGAGGGGAGAGGCTATGGGACTTTCAGGAAATGGAAAGATGAAAAATGAGGGAGGGGGAAATGAGATGCCTCCTGCAAGGCCTTGTGTGTTCCTGCTTGTTAATTCTATAGCCATGCAAATAGGCATCAAATCAGCTAACACTCATAAGACATCAATATTTTATTTATAAAATGAGGCTTCCGGTCTGGCTCCCGCGAATGGCGGACACATCCTTGGGTCGCTCCCGAGGGCGCCTCGCCCGCCCGCGGTGGAGGAGGGAATCCGCGCGAGCGGAGACCCGAACGAGCCCCTCAGGAAGAGAGGAGCTCGGATCCGGAGCGCTTTAGGGCGCACCAGGGGGGAGTCGCTCTTTCGGCCGAGAGGTCGGAGACCGAGGCTCCCGCCATGCCCTGCCCCAATGGACCTTGCTGCGTGAGCGACCCCGAACGGGGTTTAGCGGAGCCACCAGACGTCACCGAGTGATAAAGCGACCATCCGCAAAAATGGAAAAAGAAAAAGAAAAGATCGGCTTAACTGGGAGTTGTCAAAATGCAGAGAAAAAGAACTAAAAACGTTTCCCCCCCCTCCCAGCGAAAAAGGCGAAGAGGTTAACCCTCCATTTGTATAAGCGAAAAAGGAAAGGAGGGGGGGAATGGATTGAGCGGACAGTGATGTTTTCCTTTGATGTATTTGAAACAAAGCGAGAAAAAGTTTTGTCTCTCTGGAGCACATTTTAAGAACTTTCTAAAAGTAAACAAAAAAGAAAAGATGTCGGAGCTGGGCAAAAGCGAGCGGAGAAGAAGGGAGGGACTTCTGTCTGGGCGTTTGCTTGTGCGTGAGAGCCGGCTGTTTAATGT
>NW_015172107.1:15739-22947 GCF_001447785.1 Gekko japonicus
AAGAAGATTAATTGGACATTACTAACAGTTTAATTTACCAGTTTATATATCACTCAGCTTTCTCTTTCTCCCACTGTCTACCCTGCCCATTTTTTCTTTTAAGCGAAATACCTCCCCTTTTTAGGGGAGTCAATAAAATCTTTATTAAAAAATATATTTTATTTATAAAATTATCTTGCTTTATATTAAAATATTCAAATCAGTTCAGTTCTTCAGACAATCTCTTCCAAAGGTTTCATGTAAATGATACAGAACATGGTATCATAACCTGACTTTATGGTTTTTGTGTACCAACAAGTTGATTCTGATGTGATGCAGCAGCAGTTTCTCTGCCCAGTTTCTGGGAACCTACCTGTCCAGGAGTTATACAACCATTGCAGAGCATTGACTTCAACTCTCAACCTTACAAGGTAGTCAAAAAGCCTAGAATTAAATGCTGCTGGAGTGTGGGAAAATCAACAGAATTATGCTCCCCTAACTTTGCTCTATGTCCGAGGAAAGCTCATCTACCATCAATACATCCAGTGTGGCTTCACTGATAAAATGGGGCCTAAAACTAAATTGAAGTGTGTCTAGATAATTGTATTTATTTATAAAAAATATATCCTATATTTTATCAAGACAGATTTCTAAGGTGGCTCATAATAAAATGTAAAAACAATCCATTACAATAAAACCGAAGAACCAAGTAACTAAAAAGTAAATATAACCACCAATACAAAAGAAGAAAAAAAGACACAGACCATCAAACCCTAAGAAAATAAGAATGTTTTAAGCTGTCTCAAAAGATTAATGAGAACCAAATGAACAGATGTGGACCCAGAGTTCCAGAGTCTAAGTGCCTCTGTTTTCTAAAGGCAACAGTCACAGTGGGAGGGCTTCTAGTGTCCTGGCCCCACCGATGGGCCTCCTGATGGCACCTAGTATTTTTGGCCACTGTGTGACAGAGTGTTGGACTCAATGGGCCATTGGCCTGATCCAACATTGGCTTCTCTTATGTTCTTATGTTCAAAATAATTAGATAATCAGTTTCACTTATAGGACTATTTGTAATTGATTTGGTGGTTCAGATGGCTCTAGCGATAAAATCTTTAGAAAACATCATAAAGCAGTCTCCAGGATAATCTCCTCTATCACTACACTCTAAGGACAACTCTGATATACCTCGGCCCCAGTTACACTGGGGGGAAAGGTTAGGAAAGGTTAGGCTTTTTTGAGCCGCATCAAAAGAGACGGGCAGCGGCGGGATCAGACAGATCCCCCGAGCCTCCGCGCAGTTGCTCCCCAGCATGATCAGAAGCTGGGGGGGGGGGAAGCCACAGATCAGTGAGCGAGGCAGCCTGCTGCACATGTGCATGCCTGTGCAGTTTGGCCGGGGGCCTCGCATGCTGCCAGAGACAGGCGCGCTGGTGATCCCACGGCCGCCCCTGCTGCGGATTTTCAGGTAAGTAGTAGTGTTTTGTAGGGTTTTTTTTAATCTGCATCTTTGGCCGGAAGAGACGGGTGCGGGGAAGAGATCGGGGATGGGTGCATGCCGCTTCCCAGATGTTGCAGTGGGATTGCGCCCACTTGCTGCGTCCCCGATCCGTCCCTCTTGTGGATCAAAGCCTCCTGTGTGACCGGGGCCCTCATCAGCTACAGGAAGAAAAAACTCTGTTTAACACTCAAGCATTTAGGGATCGTCAGAAACCATTTGAGATGATTAGAAGTGCAGCCAGTGTTAATCTGCAAGAAGTCCAACAAGAACAGAAGGCTCACTATTATGCCAAGGCAAGGCCTAGACACTTTGAAGTGGGAGACAAGGTTCTCGTGTTAAGGACTGACAGTGTTGCCAAACTGGATGTAGCTTGGCAGGGTACCTTTTGCAGTGTTACAGGTACTTCTCAATGATAACTATTTGGTGAAGGAACTGAACTCTAGGAAGAAGCCTATAGTCTTACATGCCAATCGACTAAAGCCATATAGAGATCATGCTGAGGTTATTTTTCCCATTGAAGTCAAGCAGAATGAGGTTTGTGATTCTTTGGAATCCTTTTGGGAGATGGATGAACTTGAATGTGTATGATTGTTATCTTGTACATTGTTTATGCCTTATTGCTGTGTAATATTGTTGAATGTCTTTAAAGCCTTATTTTTGGCTATAATTTTAGCATAAATGCTGTATATTCTAGCCTTTAAAGGAGGCATATCATGAAAGTGAGTCCCCAGTATGTGTTTGCATTTATTTTGGAATTGTCACCTTGTAAGTACTTTCTGGATTGTTATCCATGTCAATGAAGTGTTCTACCTATTAAGCACCATAGAGTTTTGCCCAGAAAGTAGAGCATCACTTTGATGGTGATGATGCGATGATGTCACTTCCAGAATCCCCCCCATTGGAATGAGGTAGGCACCTGGCAACCCTAGCAGCTCCCCATTATATCAAGAAGCTGTGTGGCCTTGTCAGTAGAAGAGGGCATCTTGGAGTCATCATATTAGCCACCTGGGTCATGATCCTGATGCTTAGACAGACCTGAACTTCAAGTGACTGACTAGTGACAGGCAGAACTATAACAGTCCTTAAAGTGGCCTTATAGTCAGTGAAATCCATCAGCCTCAGGGGACTGAGATGCAAACAGGTCTTCTTTGCACAAGGATTGAAAACCACTGGGACACTGAAGTTCACCCAGTAATGAGAATCAGATACCAGATGTACTCAGTATTGCTTAGAGGCTGTAACAATGACAAATGCTGAAGATTACTGTGGGAAAATATTGTTGGAAGCAATTAATTCCTACAGTCTACCTTTTAGGTAAGCAATTGTAAGGCCAGACCTTTGTGATTTCACTCTGGGAGGCAATGCCACTTATACATTCCTATGGTTTACAAAGGCAGCAAAAATTACTCTTTGAGCTATTGAAATATGCAACGTATCAGTTTACACAAAATGTTTTGTCAGGAAGAACAGAAAGATAGTTAAAAGGAGAGAACAGATTGCTTACCAATGTTATAACAATAGGACATTGCCACCTATATACACAGCCTAGAGGAAAATACAGGTTGTTATAAGGACCCAGGATTTCTGTATTCAACTTTTGTATACACCAGAGACATTTCAGTCATAGGCACATTTTAAAGAGAATGCTGCTTATACAGCACCACATGTTCAACTACAATTGGCACACTAGGCTTGTCAGAATTACATGTCATCAAAAATTATCAGTTAAAAAATGAGAGGCCAATCTACCCATTAAACCCTGTACAAATAAAAAAATACAATCTCAACAGAATGTATACAAATATGCATTCAAATTCCACCTTGACCTTCTTTTTGTCTCTTTTGTCTCTTGTCTAAATGTAACCTCAAATAAATATAATTTAAAAAAATATTTGAAATTCTAACTGTTGAACTGCTTGAGTGATATTCCTAAAGAAATATGGGTAAATGGATTGCTTCGTGTCATAGATTTTACAGTGTTCTTATTTTACATTTGAAACAGATTGACAGATTTGTCCTTGGTGAGCTGATGCAGTACCTAGTTAACTTCACAGTATTATTATTATTATTATTTTTAAAAAAACTTGTGAGAAGACGGCCCACAGTTCAGCCACCAGACTGTTGTTTATTTTCATGAAATGAAACTGCTGGCGGAGGAAGTACGATGGTTAAATCAATTAAACAGTGACCTTTATTAAGAATGTGCTCAAACTGGTCAGGGTAATTTGTTGTCACAATACTGGTATATGTTAAATGGTTTTCTATTGTTAGCCTAATTAACAACAATAATAAAAAACCCCACAGAAAGTAAAATGAGTTTGAGGGTAACAGCACATTATATACATGTATGTGTGGTAACAAAGTACCAACAAAAGACAGCCTTGGGAGGCTGTGATTTTGAGCAGAGAGATGCTTAACCCTTTATTCATGCTGTGTCTCTCCACTGAATATCATCCCAGCTGGTTTTCAATCCCTTGGCACAGATGCCTTTCATCTACTCAGAATCACAAGTTGCTAGGCCCTGATCCATAAATTCATGGATCTGTGTATTGCTGCCCGGTGAAGAGCCATCAAGCTAGTGAGCAGAGTGTTTCATGGGAACTGAAACATTCATTGGCAGGAGGGACTGCTCATCCAGAGCATTGGCAAGGGCAAGGAGGAAGTTCCCGGTAGCAAGCTGTCCTTTTAACTCCCCCCATGGTTACTGTGCATATACTGTGATTAAAAACTCATCAGGCATGAACTGGAATGTGGGAGAGGATGTACATAAAAAGGCATCTTGGGACAACAACCAGCCAGTACAGGCCTCAAATGAATATGGGGTGCATGTATCAAATGAAAGGAGATGGACAAAGTACATGAATGGACCAAACCATGAATGGACCCAATAATTACCTGACTATGCTATATTGCTGCCAGGCTTCCTGCTACGGCGGTACTGGCCACCCTCTTTTCCAACCACTGCTCAAAGTGGCAGCAAGAGAATTTTTTTAAAAAAAACAACAACAACCCAGTGATGTCACTGATGTTCGTAGGTCACTTCTGGGGGAAAACTGGAAGTGATGTGGAGCAGCTCTAGGAACTAAGTTTCCAGTGTTTTCCTCAGAAGTGTCATCATGATGTCACTGATGTTGAAGGGCTCCCCATGTTACCACCCCAACCCTTCTACCGGTTGCCAGGTTCAGCCTAGCAACCCTACGTATGCTATCAGTCCATGTGCCAGTCACTCTGTCTGCTACATTGTGCTGCTTCAGGTGTATGTATTAGAGATGTATAGTCAGGATGATAACAAATGAATACTAAAGCCACTTATCCCCAATTCTTTAGTTGGAATATTAATTACATTGGTAGTATTAGGGAACATTTGGTTAGGGTTAGGGTTAGTGCTGGGCACTATTATGGTGTCTGGCTTACTGGTCAGAGAGAAGGAGCAGGGAGAGTGAGCAGAAAATGACTCAGAAGCAGGCCCATGTCTACAGTGGGGCATTTCGGGGTACCTCCTCCAACTTCCTGACAAGGCCCTCCCCCCAACTCTCTGGCAAGATGGAGGGCCACCGCAAACTCCACCTATGACTAGAGGTCAGTGGGCAAAGGCAAAATTGTGTGCTATGCTAGTAGCTCCAGAGGGTCCAGCGGTCCCTCAGGGAAAGAGGCAAAGCACTCTCAGTGTGGTGCCGCTCCTCCAACTTGCACAGCTGCCACTCCAGAGACTCATTGATGCCACAGAAGCTCTCCAAATCGAGTGTGTAGGACTGGAGCTGGCGGAGGTACTCTCAGATCTCCTTGCGGCTGGCCCGGACAGCCTAGTGGCTGTGTGCTGCCTGCTGACTGAGGTTCGCGAACTAGGTGCGATACCCCTCGTCCACTGCCTGCAGGTTCTTGACTGCTGTCACCAAGCCCAGCTCCACCAAGGCTGACCTGGCAGCAGTGCTCAAGGAGCTGCACAGCCAGTACAAAAGTCTGGTAGCCCCTTGTATGGCCGTGCAGCTTCTTGAGCGCTGCCGTCAGGTTGGCCTTGGAGGAGTCGGGCTTGGTGGAGGAGGCCAGGTAACCATGGGGGGAGCCATCAGTTGGGTAACCGTGGGGGGGGGCAAACGTTCCCCCACCTCCCTGAGCCCCAGGGTGGTGGCCTTGGACTCGTAGGGGCAAATTTCACCTCTCGCGCGAGAGGTCATTCGCTCTCCTTAGGGGCTTTTTAAAAAGTTATGGCCGCCATCGCTGTTCAGGGCGGCAGGTGTGACACCCGCGGGGTGCGGGGTGAAATGTTCTCCCTCCTCCCTGAGCCCCGGGGTGGTGGCCTTGGACTCGTAGGGGCAAATTCCACCTCTGGCGTGTGTAGGGGCAAATTCCACCTCACACGCCAGAGGTCATTGTGGCTCCCCCAGGTCTCCTTCGTGGCTCCTTAAAACGTTATGGCTGCTGCTGCTTTTCTTGGCAGCAGTTGCAATGCCCGTGGGGGGTGAAACGTTCTCCCTCCTCCCTAAGCCCCGGGGTGGTGGCCTTGGACTCGTAGGGGCAAATTACACCTATTGCACGAGAGGTCATTCTGGCTCCTCCAGCTCTCATTAGGGGCTTTGTAAAAAGTTATGGCCACTGCTGCTGTTCCCGGTGGAAGCTGCGATGCCCGCGGGGTGGGGCAAAACATTCTCCTGCCTCCCTGAGCCCCGGGGTGGGGGCCTTAAACTTGTAGGGGCAAATTCCACCTCTCGCGTGTTATGGCCGCCATCGCTGTTCTCGGTGGTAGCTGCGATGCCCGCATGGGGGGGAGGGGTGGGGTGAAATGTTCCCTTGCTTCCCTGAGCTCCGGGGTGGGGGCCTTGGACTCGTAGGGGCAAATTCCACCTCTCGCACATGATGTTTGAGCAGCATTGCTTGGACATTACACACGGGAGGTCATTCTGGCTTCCCCAGCTCTCGGGAGGGGCTCTTTAAAAAGTTATGGCCGCCGTCACTGTTCTTGGCGGCAGCTGCGCCGCCTGCGCGGGGGCCCCCCGAAACATTCCCTTGCCTTCCTGAGCCCCGGGGTGGTGGCCTTCGACTCGTAGGGGCAAATTCCACCTCTTGCATGAGAGGTCATTCTGGCTCCCCCAGCTGTCCTTAGGGGCTCTTTAAAAAGTTATGGTCCCCACCTCAGCCGCTTTCGGCAGCAGCTGCAACCACCGCGGGGGGGACTGCTGGGGGGGGACTGCTGAACTTCCCTCCCCGCCCTTTTCAGGCTCCGGGCCTGAAAAACAGCCTGCAGAGCCACCCCCCACTCCTTTTCCAGGCTCTGTGCTAGAACGCCGGGCCTGAGAAATGGCCAGCCGAATGTCAATTTCGGCCCCCTTATATCCTATGGGCCATTGAAGTCAATGGTGAAAACAGAGGGTATATTCTGGGAGCTGGAGGGGAGGGAGTTTGAGGGAGAGGCTCCAAACTCGCAGGGTAGCTTCTGGAGCCTCTCCCCAAGATACCAACCATGATTGAAGAACATTGGACCAGGGGGTCCAATTCTACAGCCCCCCAAACAGGTTGCCCCTATCCCTCCATTGTTCTCTATGGTGGGGAAAAAGTAACTTTGTGCACGTGGTTTGTGCGCACGTGGGGCGGTCCCCACGTGTGCACAAAAATCTAAAAACTGGAAAAAAATATCAGGGGGATACTTAAATCCCCCCGAAACTCACAGAGCGTCCCCTGCGCATGCGCAGGGAACGCTCTGCTGCCGGCCTTGCCGCCGCCGCTTTGGACCTGG
>NW_015172107.1:23564-30300 GCF_001447785.1 Gekko japonicus
TCTCTCTCTGCAGGGGCTTGGCATGTGCCACTGTATGTTCTAGAGGCTGGATAGGCAAGTGTGGTAGGAAGTTCCAGGACAATCTTTTGAAACTGGGAGCTGTCCATTATTGCTGAGTCTAGCCTCAAATTTTAGGAATAGAAGAGGTGTTTTGTATGTTTGTAAACTGAAACTCAACACATTGTGCAACATTTTGTTGCGGGTCCCCTCGTGATTCTATAATTCACCCAGGCTGGCTGTGGGCATGCCAGCACCTCTGTCAGGCAGAAGCACCTGAGATCCTCCCCCTCCCCTTTTCCCTCACCCGACTTGGAGGCGAAGGGAAGGGAGAGGGGGGAAAGAATGGATCCCAGGTGCTTCTGCCTGTCAGAGGGGCTGGTGCACCCTTCCGGTGATGTCAGGGGGTGTGGTGTATGTTAATAAGTTATGCTAATGAGCTCCTGCAGCTCTTTTTCTACGAAATGACCCCTGGTTATCACTGTACTTTGATTGTTGACTTCTATTCATTGATTAGATGACATCATCCTTGTACAACATGAAGATTTTTGAGCAATGGTGGATATGGGATGTGCTTGTGGGATGTGTATCAATGATGCTACATTTTTGCTTCTGAACCTCTTTTGTTGTTTGTCTGTTGCTGGGTAGGTATAACTTCATCACTACATTAGCCAAGGTGGTGAACCACTTACTGATGTAACAGGGCCATCATTTCGACCCCTTGCTTATCCTCAGACATTAGAAGAAACAGTGAGAGGTAACTTCGTGAAGGCATAACAACCCTGCTTTTTGGACCACCAGAAGCCAGCCATGCCAAAAATGTTTGAAAATCATCTATAGCAGTTATTCTGGATTTTGTATAGCAAGGTGCTTTTCCTACTGTGACATGTAGCATGAAGATCACTGCAGGTGATTTTTTTCTCTCTGAGAAAGTATGGTCACTGGAGTAGAGAGATGGGCTGTACTAAAATATAGGAAGGAAATCCAGAATGTTGACCTTGAGAAACACAGGTCACAAAAGAAAGCTGCCTTGTTAGTTACTGCTGTTTTACTATACATGCTTTCAGGGTAGACTGTATTAACAATCTGCACCTACAGCATTTCCTTCAACTTTGTGCAGGCTGAAAACCTTGTAGAGAAAGGTAGCGTTTATGGAAACTCTCCAGAGACAGCTTAGCTTCCACATTTATTCTGTAAAATGTATAAACTTAGAAAAATAGTAGTAAGTATAACAAAAGTTTCTGCATTTGGTAGTTTGAGAAAGAAAGTTAAAATATGACTTCAGGTATCACAAATGTATGCTGTTTATATTTTACTTTGCTATTTACATATTAGTTTAACTATTTTATTACAAACATTTTAAATACATTCTACCAGTTCCAGTGGAGTATTATACATTTTCACTGATGAGAGGAAGAGAGAAAGCGAGAGAGAGATAAGGATGAATGTATTCATTCCATATTCTATGGAACAGAATGTATTCTATTCCATAACATATGATATAATAAGGAAATAATAAAACAAAATTGCTTGCATCTCCATCCATCCTAATCTGGGAGGAGGAAGAGCTTCTTCTGCTAACGTCTTTTTGTTTCACTCTGCTATGGGCTCCTCAAAGATTTTTCCCACTGTAATGCCCATAGTGGATGTTTATGCTGAAGCAGGAGGAGGAGTGCGGCAGTGTACCTTCAGTGGACTTACGTGGACTTAAAACAGTCTTCCCTTCTTCTTTTGCTCATCTCTCCTTCGTGCTTTCAAGTGGGAAATGTCAAGGAAAATTGTAGTGTTTTGGGATCCCACAAAAGGATGACTCCTTAATCGCCAGAGGAAGCCAAAGAGAAATCAGAAAGAAAGATGTGCCACCAAAATATGACCAAGAAGAATGCACTGTGGCTTTGCATATAGCCTTAAAACCCTGAAAGGCAAGGCGGAAGAAAGAGGTTGGCAGAAAATAAAAGGTTGTTGTTAACCACATGAAGCTCAGAGCTCTGGGCTGTGCCAAATTGAAAATGGGATAGGACACAATTATAAAGATTATAACTAGAGAGATGATTAGAAACATGGGGATGCTTTTTGCAAGGAAATGGGATTGTAATTAGAAGAGGAAATGGGATCAAGAGAAGATTTCTCAAATGTGAAATGAAAAGGCTTTGTCAAAAATAAAAAACCCCACACATTAAGAAGGGAAACAAGTCACAAAATATTATTCATGATAATTTATTTATATTTTATGTATGAAATTGATAATTAAGTACCTTTTGGAGGCAACTAATAGAATATTGGTGTCTTGCTTTCTTCCCTCTTAAGATGTCCAGAAACAACAAAGATGTCCAGAAACAACATGTGATACATCCTATAGTTAAAAAATGTGAGCAAGGAGGACTACAGAACAAGGTGTCATGGGACAAGATGTATTTATTTAATTCATTTATACTCTACCTTTCTCCCAAATGGGGACCCAAAGTAGCTTACATCATTCTCCTCTCCTCCTTTTTATACTCAGAAGAACCCCGTGAGGTAGGTTAGGCTGAGAGAGTATGAACGGCCCAAAGTCTCCCAGCAAGCACCCATGGCACACGTGGGGATTCAAACCTGGGTCTCCCAGATCCTTGTCTGATACTCTTAATCACTACACTACACTAGCTCTCAATAACCAGCATAGTCTGGCTATGAGCTCCAGGAAAATGCGGTGTGGTGTGTTTCTGAATAGGATGAAGAGGCTAGACAAAACGAAAGGCACTATGAAGCATGAATACCCTGAACAGTTATATGAGTGAGTCTGTTGGTTCACATGCCATTATCTTTGGCAAGAACTGGACCTCCTAACCCACATAACAGCAAACACAAGTGTTTGCAGGATTGGTGCCCATGGCTGCATTCCCAGGAGAACTGACCTTTATAGTTCTTCCTTACAAGGAGCTCTCACAGTGCTTCACAATCTTCATTTGAGGGTCTGAGGCTCTCCCAAGTTTGAAAAGTATGATGAGGAAGACTCCTCTTAGAAGGAAGGGGAGGGAGTAGAGCCAGTTTGGTGTAGTGGTTTAGTGCATGGATTCTAATTTGGGAAAACTGGGTTTGATTCCCCATTCCTCCACTCACAGCTGCTGGATGACCTTGGGCAAGCCATAGTTCTGGCACAGCTGTTCTTGAAAAAGAGCAGTTTCTGTCAGAGCTCTCTCAGCCCCACCTACCTCATAGGGTGTCTGTTGTGGGGAGGGGAAGGGAAAGGATTTTGTAAGCTGCTCTGAGACTCCTTTGGGTAGTGAAGGGCCGGGTATAAATCCAATCTCCTCCTCCTCCTCCTTCTGCTGGAACACCACATCTGCAGATTTTGATGTGGCAGATGCAAAGCCTATTGAGGATCTGGCTAAGGTTGGCTGCCTGTCTGTATTAGACACTTGCTCCTATCGTCCCTTCTTAGCAATTATCTGTGGTCAATTGTTACTTGGCAACTGCCTGACAACTGACCATCAATTGCCATCACTCTGCACCTCAGCTGAGGCACAACTGTCTACTTGACAGTAAAAACACCAGCCAATTTTAAAAGAAAGGACATAAGGAATAAGGAACAAATTGCTTGGCCATAGACCATCCCATTGTCCATAGTCAGGGAAGTGAGACTGGATAAATGGGACAGGGAACAATCAGAAGGACATAATGAGAACTGGAGTTTCAGTGGGACGCTTCCTCAGAGCATTGGTAAGACAGAGGAGATGGAGGCAATTCCACATTAATTGTATTTTACCTCTCTGTTTGAGATGCCTTGGTGATCTTTTTGGACTGAATGCCTGATGTTTGGGGTTCCTCCCTTAAGCTCATTGACAAATGGTCCCCTTGGTGTGAAATTTGCTGCTTCCAGATATGTGTTTCTTCCTTTTCACTTTGAAAAGACTCCTGCCGCTTCTTAGACGCTTTTAGAAATTCTCTCACTGGTTCTTCTCAGTGTGTCTTCTTCCTGCCACCTTAAAAAACAAATAAAAGCGAAGGCATATTTTAATTTTGAGGGTATTATTTAATGTAGTCTATCAAAATGTCAATTGACTAAATGGAGGTAACTTCACAAACTGCTGCTGATAATTACAGTAATAGTATGGAAGTTCAGCAGCTATGCTACATTGGAAAGATTACATCAAGGTGGTGGCACTCGTGTTGCTCCGGATTTCACAGCTGGTCACTAAACATGCCCTCTGACTTTATTTTATACGCAGTAAAATGCTTCATGAGATTGGATTGTGTGGTGTTCCTGTCATATGTTGGAGGACAGGGAAGAGTATGGTTGAAACAAGCCCATCCTTTCATATAGAGAATGGTTAAAGAAAGGTTAAAGAGGTTAGATATCTTTAGCTTGGAGAAATGTCAACTGAAGGGGTGACATGAGAGAGGTTTATGAAATTATGCATGGGAGAGAGAAGGCAGAGAAAGAAGTACTTTTCTCCCTTTCTCACAATACATATGGGCACTCAATTAAATTAATGAGCAGTAGGTTTAGAACAGAGAAAAGGAAGTACTTCTTCATCCAAAGAGTAATTAACATGTGGAATTCACCGCCACAGGATAGAAAGCTTCAAGTGGGGATTAGATAAATATATGGAGCAGAGGTCCATAAGTGGCTATTAGCCACAAGGAATAGTTGGAACCAATGTTCCCTCTAAGCTGTGAAGTCTTGTGAGCCAAAATTCTACTTGGTGAGCTTCTGGCATTAAAGTTGTGAGCGAGCAATTTGGCTGCTGCATAAATTAGTTTGCTCTGGAGCCATCCTTCCTGAGCGAAGACAAAAATGTGTGAGCCAGAGGCTAAAAAACTGAGCTAGCTCACACTAACTCACCTTAGAGGGAACACTGGTTGGAACATAGTGTCTGGGTCAGTGATGTTCTGCATTCTTGGTGCTTGGGAGGCAACAGGGGGAGGGCTTCTGGAGTTCTGGCCCTGCTGGTGGACCTCATGATGGCACCTGGGTTTTGGCCACTGTGTGACACAGTGTTGGACTGGATGGGCCATTGGCCTGATCCAATATGGCTTTTCTTATGTTCTTATGTAGAGAATGTACAACAGTCAACCTTGTGTAGCTTGTAGGTTGAAAGAAAGTTTTGCATCCTACCCTGTGATAAGGAGGTAACATAAGTGATCAGGTGAGGCTGCTGAATAAGGAGAGAAGGATTCACCTTATGGCTCAACCAAAGATATGCTGCATAATACAGAATAAGTCATGGTACGCTCTATTGCTCATTTGCCTCAAAGGCATTATGCTGGCTTCATTTTTAAACTGCTTTTTGATCCAAGGATGCTCAGTGGAGCTGCTTTTGCCAAACAAAAAGTTCTGATATTTAGAGATCTGGGGTTTGAGCTTGCTGAAATTCAGTGCTTAGCTGCACAGCAGGCAGCACAAGCTACACAGACTTCGTCAGTGCTGATCAATACCTGGTCTTTCATAAACCAACATCAGACAACTCATAACTTCATTGGTGGTGAAGTCCCTAGTATCGCCTGCATCACAACATCACAGCCAGTTTGGTGTAGTGGTTAAGTGCGTGGACTGTAATCTGGGAGAACTGGGTTTGATTCCCCACTCCTCCACTTGCACCTGGCTGGATGGCCTTGGGCAAGCCGTAGTTCTGATAAGAGCTGTCCTTGAAAAAGAGCAGTTTCTGTCAGAGCTCTCTCAGCCCCACCTACCTCACAGGGTGTCTGTTGTGGGGAGGGGAAGGGAAAGGGGTTTGTAAGCCGCTCTGAGACACCTTTGGGTAGTGAAGGGCGGGGTATAAATCCAGTCTCCTCTTCTTCTTTTACTGCAGGTTTGTTAACAGCCCTTCAGATCATCAGGCCAAATATGTAGAGAATTCGGAGCCCTCACATTAATGCCTAGCAAGAGAAAGTCCAAGGAGTTTCAGTCTCATCCTCCTGTGGGCCCCAGACCTCAGATTGCTGGCTAGACAGTAATCAAAGGTGGGTGAGGGAGAGCCACACAGACACATTTGTTATTTCATGTCAGAGTCTAAGTTGGTATTACCCTTTAAAGCACTACAAGAACCAGCTCGCTCCTTTTTAGTTGCCACTTCTGATTATCTAAGGGAGAACGCATCATGCTTTCAATGCACACAACTTTTAGATTTGATGAGAAGCACTTGTACCATGTTTCCAGGCATCCACGCCAGACCACAGAACGCAAAATGAGAACTGTCTTTATCGTATTGTTTGCTTAGAGATGCCTATAACCACTACTAGATTTTTTGCTGATTCATACTGGAAACAGGTTTTATTATCTCTCATTTCTCCTACATTTACATGAGATATTTCCACTATAAGTGGTGAGAGGAATGGAAACAAAAAATTGTGTACATACAGTCTGTGGGGAATCTTTTTATCTTTTAATTTTTGTTAAATTAGTAATGCTCTAATTCTGTACTAACATGTCAAATTACTAGAATACAAGGTATTAAGATCTGACAGTTCATATTTGACAGTCTAAAGGATGTAAGTTAGAAGCTAAGTTTTCTAAATCATTCTGGCTGATTTCGCACTAGAGCTGCCTCGATGTTGCGCCGCCGTTTGCCCCGATATTAAGTGTCCAAAAACAGGATCATGAAACTGTGGGGGAAATCAGGCGAAGCTGCGAGTCAAAATGCAGCCCCACAGCTTCGGGTGTGAAATTGACCAATAGTATCAGGGCAAACAGCGGCGCAACATCGAGGCAGCTCTAGTGCGAAATCAGCCTCTGTGTTGGAGTGATGGAGCTGGAATA
>NW_015172107.1:30381-30540 GCF_001447785.1 Gekko japonicus
TTCCCAGTTAGCAGCGTGCACTAGGCTCAGAACGCAGCAGAGCTCCTTTGAACGGCATATGCTTGTAAGGCTACAAAGTTACACAGAGCCACTCATCAGTTTAAAAGAAAATAAGAACTGATTTATTTAGAAAATACATGCTTATTTTATTCAATCTAG
>NW_015172107.1:32137-40525 GCF_001447785.1 Gekko japonicus
TCGCCGCTCGCTGCTGCGACCACCACACACCTCGCTACGGAGGTGGGTCCCCCCCACCCTTCTAAGGGTGGGTACCCATTTGCCTACTCGCTTGATTTAATTGCTTTCGGACCGCTGGGTGGGCGGGAAGAAAGAGAAGGAGATGGAAGTTGTTTTCCCTAAGAGTAAGGTAAAGGTAAAGGTTCCCTTGCTCGAACGCCAGTCGAATCCGACTCTAGGGTTGCGGTGCTCATCTCCGTTACAAAGCCGAAGAGCCAGCGCTGTCCGAAGACGTTTCCGTGGTCATGTGGCCGGCATGACTAAACACCAAGGCGCACGGAACGCTGTTACCTTCCCACCGAAGTGGTCCCTATTTATCTACTTGCAATTTCTTGCTTTCGAACTGCTAGGTTGACAGGAGCTGGAACTAGAGACAGGAGCTCACCCTGTCTTGCGGCACCCGGGTCTTGAACCACTGAACTACTGACCTTCCACAGCCTGCAGTTCAGCGTCTTAACCACTTGAGCCACCGCAGCTCCATTCCCTAAGAGTAGCAATCTGCAAATCAAAGGGTTCAGTGACAGAAGAGTAAACAGGAAGATACTTAGTGTCTGCCTATCTAGATGCAACTCTCTGGTCACTTGCTTCTTGGAGGCTGAGGCACAGGGACATCGCAGCTGGCTCTTCCAGCATGGAGTGCCTAGGGTTGCCAAAAGACTGGTGGAAAAAAATGGTTCTACTCCTTTAATATATACTTAATATGTGGAAATGGGCAGCTGAAGCTTTTAATGGCATAGAGGTAAATAATCCCCTGGTAAATAACATCCCATTAAGTTCTGTTAAAGGGACAGGCCATTTTTGTCCACCAGGCAATTGGAAACCCTAGGCTACAGTCAGACACGCTAGCCAGTTTGGTGTAGTGGTTAAGTGTGCGGACTCTAATCTGGGAGAACTGGGTTTGATTCTCCACTCTTCCACTTACAGCTGCTGGATACCTTGGGTGAGCCATAGTTCTTTCTCTCAAGGATAGTTCTGGAAAGAGCTCTCTCAGCCCCACCTACCTCACAGGGTGTCTGTTGTGGGGAGAGGAAGGAGTTTGTAAGCCACTCTGAGACTCGAAGTGAAGGATGGGGTATAAATCCAATCCTTCTTTTTCTAAATAATCCACTTTCAATCCATTTTCAGTGCACTTTCCAACTGGATTTTGCCAGTTCACACAGTAAAAATCCATTTGGAAAGAGCACTGAAAGTGGATTGAAAGTGGATTATTTAGTGACCACAGCTCTAGAGAAGTAAATACTGGCCCCTGCCACATGGCAGGGGAAACACGAGGCGAAGCGCGGCTGAAGAGAGCCGCATCAAAAAAGATACGCGCGGACGGGATCCCATGGATCCCGTGCACCGCGTGCCGTTGCTCCCCGGCACGATCACATGCTGGGGAGGAAGAGTCGGAGGCAAGGGGGAGGCCGCCGAACTGCGCATGTTCAAGCATGCGCAGTTCGGCCAGAGGCCGGGATGTGCCGCCGCAAGGACGCGCGGCCGATCCCACGGCCAGTTTGAGCCGCTCTACTTCGCAAGAACCACCCAGGTAGGTGGTTCTTTTTAGTGCGGGGTTTCGCGCGGAAGAGACAGATTGGGGACGGACAGGCAACGATTCCCAGATGTTGCCGTGGGATCGCGCCCGTTTGATCCGCCCCCATTCTGTCTCGCTCCCGGACCAAAACCCCTCGTATGAACGGGGCCACTGCTTTGTATTTCCAGGGAGTATTTGATTTTTTTTTAAGGGCATTCTCTCAGTCATGAACTCTCAATGGTCCCTGAACTAATTAGACTACAAGCTATTATTCTCTCAGGCTTAGCTATATGCAGTATTGAAATAATACTAGGCTACCTTACAGGAGATTCTCAGGATAGCCTGATCTCATCAGATCCTGGAAGCTAAGCAAGGTCAGCCCTGGTTAGTATTTGGATGGGAGACCACCAAGGAAGTCCAGGGTTGCAACACAGAGGCAGGCAATGGCAAATCACCTCCAAACGTCTCTTGCCTTGAAAACCCTATGGGGTCGCCACAAGTTGGCGGCAACTTGATGGCACTTTCCTCCACCACCTTATAGGGATGGTATAAAGACTTCAAAGATAGGGGACATGAAGGACTGAATTTTATTGCTTCCAAGCTTTAGTTTTAGCAGTAAAACCAGAGTATTGGTGATTTACAGTCCTTGGGGAATGAAGCCACAGACACAGCTGAGTCACCAAATCTGTTCCGCCAAAACAAAATCTTTAATTATAGAGTGCTATGAATAATCTGATATTGGTTACAGGGTTTAGGATTGTACTTGTTGTTCAGTGTGCCGGGTGGATACTGCTGTGTCCTAAACGCTGAAGGGAACTTTTTTCCTTCCACACAACAAGAAAGAGCTCACTATCTTGGCAGCATCTTGCATAGCAAATGCAAACTCAGTCAAGTGTAAGACTACCACAGAGGCTTGCTTGTAGGTGTCTGCTTCCAGTGATTTGTCTGCAGCACATAATTGTCTGTGTTGTTTAGTGTGGGTTGGTAAGAGATCAATTAGAGTTAGAAAGTTCACAGCCCACTTAAGAAGCGATATTCTCCCTTTTATCTGCTGGGCTGTTGTGATAAATGCTAATGTGAAAGTACTTTGCTTGAAGCTAGGGAGAAGGTTGTTGTTGTTGTTCAGACACACAGTCAAGTCCGGCTCTTCATGACCCCATGGACCGCATCCAGGGCCGGTGCCAGGTTTTTTTGCACACTAGGCGGGGCTGCCTTCTGCCCCCGCCCCCCGTGCGTCTACCAATTTTCAAACATAAATGCATTTTAGGAAGAATGAAAAACACAAAATTTGAAATTGCTAATTTCTTTTTTTTAAAACTGTGTGAACAAGTAATACAGTCTCTGATTTTCTCTCTCATTTTCTCTCTCAAACAGAAAAACACAAATCACAAAGCATTTTGAAAAATCCTGTTAATTGTGATGTTGAAATTTAAGTCTCTTTAATGTTTCCATTTCAGGCACATCAGAATCTCATTTTGTGTGCCTTTTCTTTAGCAAATTCTTCACACACAACCATGCGACAGAAATCCCATCTGAAACACACGTGGCCTAGTCTGTCGTTCTTTCGGACTAGGCTCCAAATACACTACTAGGTTATCTGGACAAAAGCTTGCAATCGTTTAGTCTCTCCCACACACCACATTCAGAGGAACCCTCTCTTTGATCGTCACTGTTGAGGCGTGCCAGTATCACAAACGGGCCGTGAACAAGTGGTATCATTCCTAGAGCACTGGAGGTACGAATTCCTCCTTCCCGTGGATGACATGACTTTGGGGTGTGTGAGATCAAATTGCATCATCACTATTTGTGGCCAGGTGGTGTGTGAAGTGACAGCACAAGGGAGTGAATGGCTGTGGCATGCTGTGTATGCACTTGACAGAGAGGGAGGGGAAGAGCTCCACTGGTGTCATTGGGAACGGTGAACTGTTCCAGTCACCTTGGCCCAAAGTTGAGGACCGGGGGAGAGTGGGGAGAAAGCAAGATGACAGGACAATCATCTTGAGCATCCTTGGCCTGGATGCGCTTCTTCTATGCTTCCCCCCCACACACACACACACATCCCCCCAGCAGAGCTCCATTTTTGGGGGGGGGGGAGGATCGACAGGTGGGTAATTGGGCCAGAGGCTTCTCCCCAGCCAGGCGACCCAGTCACTGATACACTGAGGCTGTGATATCACCCACTGCTGCCAAATTTGCCAGGAAATGAATTTTTTAATCATCGTCGTCGTCGTCGTCGTCGTCGTCGTCGTCGTCGTCGTCATCATCATCATCATCCCAGGGAGGGGGCAGAGAGAGAGAGATATGCCCACCCTGCTCCGTCACCTGTCCCCCCCCCCAGGGACCAGGAGCTCTCTTGGAGCCTGTCCCCCCCCCGCTGGGACCAGGAGCTCTCTTGGAGACTCTGCACCAAGGCACCCCCACACGCCCCTTGGCCTCCCTGGTTACCTCCCCACCCAGTCACAACACTCCCCAGTTGGAAGGCAGGTGGGTGAAGATGAGTCTGGGTGGGCCGGGAAGGCACACGCAACCCAGCACCCCTCCTCCCCCAAATGGGCCACCCGGCCACAGCCTCTGTGGGATCCCCTCGGCCCTTGCGGTGGCTCCCGGGGTGGGCTGCAGAGGGGAGGCCTCTCACTTCTTGGTGCCCCCTCCTCTCCCCTGCCTGCCTGCCTCCCCCCCCGGCATCTCTTCCTCACCCTGTTCCTGGCCAGCCTCCGTGAGGCCCCGGCTTCCTCTGGCTTTTGTCATTCCGAGGAAGGACCCTTGCTCGTGCGAAACAGGGGCAGGCCTGACGGCTTGAGTTCCAGCCTGGAACGGCCTGTGGGAAGAGGCAGGCGGCTCTCCCATGGCAGCAGCAGCAGGAGTCTCCAGCAGGAAGGCGAGGGCAGCTGGGAGGTCCGCATGGCTGAGGTGTCTCTGGCCCAGGCTGGGTCAAGGTCTGCCCCCAGGGTTGGGGGTGGGGAATGGGCCTGCTAGCAGGTCCCAGGTGCAGCGGAGCCTTCTCCCTCCCTCCCGGGTAGGGCCAGGACTGCGGGGGAGCCCTGTTTCTGCTGATGACTTACTCCCCCCCCTTTCCACTAGCGCTTCAGGCACTTTGTCTCATCTAAGCAGCCAGGGTGGGCGGGAAGGTGCCTGTCTGATGTTGCGCTCTAGGTGGTCACCTAGGTTGGCCTAATGGGAGCACCAGCCCTGACCACATCATGCCAGGCCCTCCTGTCTTCTGCCGTCCTCCGGAGTATGCCTAATTTCATGTTCATAGCATCGATAACACTGTCTAACCATCTCATCCTTTGCTGTCCCATTTTTCTTTGACCTTCAATCTTTCCCAGCATCAGGGTCTTCTCCATTGAATGCTGAGGTTGTTGATGTTTTTCCCAGCAACCTTAATTCCGGTTCATGATTCTTCCAGGCTGGCATTTCACATGATGTACTCTGCATATAAATTAAATAAGCAAAGGGACAATATACATCCTTGTCGTAGTCCTTTTCCGATGCTAAACCAATCAGTTGTTCCATATCCAGTTCTGTCACTTCTTGACCCTTATACAGGTTTTTCAGGAGACATGTGAGGTGGTCTGGTACTCCCATCTTTTTAAGGACTTGCCACAGTCTGTTGTGATCCACACAATCAAAGGCTTTAGTGTGGTCAATGAAGCAGAAATAGAGGTTTTTCTGGTACTCCCTTGCTTTCTCCATAATCCAGCGAATGTTGGCAATTTGATCTCAAGTTCCTCTACCTCTTCGAAACCCAGGTTGTACTTCTGGCAGTTCTCTATCCATGTACTGTTGAAGCCTAGCATGTAGGATCTTGAGCATGATCTTGCTAGCATGTGAAATGAGTGCAATTGTGCGATAGTTTGAACATTCCTTGGCATTGCCCTTCTTTGGAACTGGAATCTAAACTGACCTTTTCCAATCCTGTGGCCACTGTTGTGTTTTCCAAATTACTGGCAAGTTAAGTGCAGCAGTTTAACAGCATCATCTTTTAAGACTTTTAATAGCTCAGCTGGGATACCATCACCTCCACTAGCTTTGTTGTTAGTAATGCTTTCTAAGGCCCATTTGACATCGGGATGTCTGGCATGAGGTCAGTGATTACACCGTCATGGTTGTCGAGGACATTTAGATCCTTCTTGTATAGTTCTTCTGTGTATTCTTGCCATCTTTTCCTCATCTCTTCTGCTTCTGCTAGGTCCCTACCATATTTGTCCTTTATTATGGCCAGCTTTGTATGGAACGTTCCCTTGATTTCTCCAGTTTTCTTGAAGAGATCTCTAGTCCTTCCCATTCTATTGTTTTCCTCTATTACTTTTCATTGTTCATTCAGGAAGGCCTCCTTACCTCTCCTTGCTGTTCTCTGGAAATCTGCATTCAGTTGGGTAAATCTTTCCTTTTCACCGTTGCCTTTCGCTTTCCTTCTTTCCTCTGTTATTTGTAAAGCCTCATCAGACAGCCACTTTGCTTTCTTGCATTTCTTTTTCTTTGGGATGGTGCTGATTGCTGCGTCATGTACAATGTAACGAAACTCCGTCCATAGTTCTTCAGGCACTCTATCAAATTTAGTCCCTTAAACCTATTCTTCATCTCCACTGTATATTCATCAGGGATGTGATCTAGGTCAAGACTGAATGGCCTAGTGGTTTTTCCAACTTTCTTCAGTTCAAGCCTCAATTTTGTAATGAGTAGCTCATGATCTGAGCCACAGTCAGCTCCAAGTCTTGTTTTTACTGACTGGAGAGAGCTTCTCCATCTTTGACTGCAAGTTGTGTAATCAGTCTGATTTTGGTGTTGTCCATCTGGTAATGTCCATGTGTAGAGTCGCCTCTTAGGTTGTTGGAAGAGGGTGTTCACTATGACCAGTGTGTTCTCTTGACAAAACTGTTAGCCTTCGCCCAGCTTCCTTTTGTTCTCCAAAGCCAAAATTGTCCATCGTTCCAGTTACCTTTTGACCTCCTACTTTAGCATTCCAGTTCCCTATGATAATAAGGACATCTTTTTTTGGTGTTAGTTCTAGGAGGTGTTGTAGGTCTTCATAGAACTGGTCCACTTCAGCCTCTTCTGCGTCAGTATTGCTTACTCACACTGGCAGTGGCTATCTAGGGTCTCAGGTAGAAGTCTTTCACATCACCTACTGCCTGGTCCTTTTAAACTGGCGATGCCGGGGATTGAACCAGGGATCTTCTGCATGCTAAGCAGAGGCTCTTGCAATGAGCTACAGGTTAGTACAGCATAGTTTGCCCTGAAAACACAGGTTCGTAATTTATTCAATGGCCTTTTCCCCCAGTCCGTTTGTGCTTAAAAATATTTAGGCATGACTAGCTGCACCAGATTCTGATCTGCATTTGAATCTGCATGCAATTTGCAGCCACGGTTCCTAATCAGCAAAAAATATTCATCCAGAAGTCTGTTTATATGTTTAGATCCTTCTTAGGGAGGATTGAGGTAGAGTTGAACAACTTTTTTAAAAATTACCAGCTCATCTCTTTAAAGAGGCGCTTTAATTGCATCTCTTCTATCTTTGCCCTTGTGTTGAGTTCATCACCACTATATATGAATTACTATGATCAATAATGCCATGTAATTAGAGGTTCATGGAATACAACCTAACAATTACCCACAATCACTTTCCAGATCTTACAACAAGAGAACCCAGTCTTCAACTGTGGCTGCAGGATTTTCAGGTTTCCAAATATTTGTTCTTCCAATTAAGCAGATGGAGAGCCTGCTGGTAATGAGCGAGCAGGCTTCAGAACTTCTTCTGCAACTAATTTCTGCCTAGACTGAAGTGAATTATGTTGCAGCAATTTGTTATCAAGGTAAATAACATCATGTGCCACTTGGCAAAGTGCCTAACAACAACAGCAGCAGCAGCAACAACAGAGAACCTAAGAAGTGTTTAAAAGTATCATACCTAGTGGGAGATATTTCGACACTACCATAACAAATGCAGTGCAGCAAAAAAGCCAGCAGCAGAAGGGAATGCTTTCTTATCTAAGTGCTCTGGAGAATATTTGCTGATCAATCCTATGAAAGGATGATATGCTTATGTGTGTCCAGGGGATGAAATAACAAGCTGGAGGGCAATAAGGCTCTCATATCATCTTTGTGAATTTTACAAATACAGCATGAAGCTTGGTGTGACTCAGCCGAAATGGAATTCTTAACACATGCATTTTACATGATAGTTCAATGAGACTTTTTCAGGCAGTTCTCTAATACCATGGGATGCTGGTTTATAGGCAATTTTTATCACATTGGTATATGCCACAACACATTTTGTGAACCATTTGAGGCAGGCTGTAAAGCCCTAGAATATGAGAATTTCAAGGCTATTTGATTTGCATCCTTTTGTAAACATTCTACTCTTTTTGAGCAGTGGTGAGAATAAAAAAATAATGATAAACTTTAGGAATCCCTGAAGAAATGTAGCTCACAGCCTGGTTCTGTGCCTGTTTATTCAGCACTAAGTTCTACTGAGTAAATGTAGGATTGCAGCCCTTGTCTCTTACATGAAGTAAATGATCCTCTGTTGTATCAGGGCATTTTATTAGCCTGCAAACTTCTGACTGGCATGAATGGCAGTTAATCCCTGAGTCCTCCTGCAGAACGAGCTGAGATCTTGCAGATATCTAGCTGAGAATAAGTGTCACCAAACAGAGCGAGACTGTCCAAGCACACGTTGGATCATAGTGCACGTTTGCATATATCCTACCCCTGTTACCCTTTATTTATTTTAGCTATTGAAACATTTATCAGCTGCCTTTCTACCTTGTGGGACTCAATGCAGCTTATAATATAAATAAAACTATTTATTTATTTATTTACATTCAATTTAT
>NW_015172107.1:40585-42380 GCF_001447785.1 Gekko japonicus
GAGCTCACCCCGGCCACGGTGGGTTTCGAACAGCCGTAATGGCTGTTCGTTGATGTTACTTGCAGGCGTTCTTACTGCCTGCGCCACCGCTCCCGATGATTATATATATAAATGTATATAAATTATATATGTATATATATTATATAATTGTATATAATTTATATTATGTATATAAATTATATACAATGATTATATATATAAAAAACATAAAAGACCACAATTTTTAAAATCTCCAATTAGGCCTGCCAATAAATAAATAAATAAAAACTAAATAAGTCAAATGCAGTGCTAAATAAAACTGTCTTCAACTGCCTCCTGAAGATAAAAAGTGAGGGGGCCAGGCGCACCTCCCTGGGGTGGTTGTATTGGGTGCAGTAAAGAAGAAGCTGGAGACCAACTGGTGATGAAGGTGCATAAAGTTTACTTAGAGATAATGGTGACTATTTACACAGAAATATACAGACTGTCTTACAGCATGACCTACCTTAGTTGGAGAGAACTAAGCCCCCCACCCAGCTTATCAAGCTGATAGCTTATATACTAACCCCAGCCAATCACTAACAGGATTAACTAATTTCCTACTCTAGAAGAGTAACACCTGGTAGTTTAACACCTGGCTATAATTGCCTTAACCACTTAGCATGACAGCTAAGACTTACACATAGATCATACTGCATCCAATAACTGCTTGCTACCACAACCTAGACATATATCTCAATAGGTTGTTCTGTAATTGTGGGGCTGCCAACAAAAAGGCCCTCTATCATATGCTCACCAGATGATTCTTTGATTGGTGGGGCAGTCAGGAGGGCCTCTCCCCATGATCTTAATTCCCAAGCAGGAACATATGGGAGAAGACTGTGTCGCCAGCAGCAAGAAGAGCCCTAGGCCAGTGTCACCAGCAAATGATCTGGAACTAGGGGTGAGTAGTGTAGTGGCCAAAATTGCAAATGACACAAAATAATTCAGGATGGTGAAAACCAAGGCTGACTCTGAAGAGCCCCAAGAGGATCTCCGTAAACTGGGTGAGTGAGTGACAATGTGGCAAATGAAGTTCAATACTGGTAAGTGTAAGGCGATGTGCATTGGGACAAAAAATCCCCACTTCAACTATGGGCTCCTGGGGTCTGAACTTGCCAAGAGTGAGAGGGGGAAACAATCTTGGGGTCATAGTGAATAGCTCAATGGAAGTGTCAACCCAGTGTGCTGCAGTGGTGAAAAAGGCAAACTCTACGTTAGGGATTATTAGGAACGGGTTTGAGAATAAAATGGATGATATTGTAATGCCCCTGTACAGGTCTATAGTATGGCCTCATTCAGAACACCTTGCACAGTTCTGGTCATCATATCTCAAAAAGGACATGGCAGAGCTGGAAAAAATACTGAGAAGGGCAACCAAGATTATTAGGGAGTGGAGCACCTTCCCTATGAGGAAAGGCTGAAAAGGCTGGGACTTTTCAGTTTAGAAAAGAGGTGATTAAGGGGGGACAAGGTAGAGGTGTATGAAATTACAAGGGGGTGGACCCGCAATACTCACGGGGGGAGGGACCTCCACACATGAGGCAGAGGAGGAAGCAGCAGGGGGAGGTAAGTTCCCCCCCATCCCGCTGGTTCCTCCCCATCCCGCTGGTTCCTCCCCCGTCTCCTCCACCCCCCCTCGATTTCCCCCCCTTGCCTTCCTCCCCCCTCCGAAGTGAGGCCTGAGCAGCTTGCCACTCGGGCCTCACTGCTCTCTCTCTCCCCCAGCTCTCTCTCCCCCTCCCCCCGCCTCCCAAGCGAAGCCTGAGGGGCTTGC
>NW_015172107.1:42816-55568 GCF_001447785.1 Gekko japonicus
GGCTCGCCGCTCAGGCCTCGCTGCTCTTCCCCCTCCAAAGCGAGGCCAGAGCGGCTTGCCGCTCGGCCTCGCTGCTCTCTTCCTCTCCAAGCGGCGGCGGCAGCGAGGGAGGTCGCAGAGCGTTCCCTGCGCATGCGCAGGGGATGCTCTGTGACTTTTGGGGGGATTTAAGTATCCCCCAATAGTTTTTTAAAGTTTTAAGATTTTTGTGCACACCTGGGGACCGCCCCACGTGTGCACAAAACTCTCCCTCCCCTCCAGGTCCCCCCGTTGCACGGATTTAGGTATCCGCACACCAGGGGGCGACTTCAGAATTAGATATATAGATGCATGCAGTGGACAGAGTTGACAAAGATAGCTTTTTCTCCCTCTTCCAGAACTTGAGTCCATCCAATGAAACTGATGGGCAGTATGTTCAGGACGGACAAAAGGAAATGGTACATTTCACAGAAAGCGATTAAAATGTGGAATTCATTGCCAGAAGATGTAGTGATGTCCACAGGAATAAACAGCTTTAAAGGGGGATTAGATAGATTCATTGAGGAGAAGTTTATCAATGGCTACTAGCTATGGTGACTTAGGGGAACCTCCGCATTCAGAGACACAGGGCACACTGAAAGTGATGTCATTGCATTGATAGCAATGTGGCAGCTCTCTAATATTTGGGGGAAAACTCTGTGGGAAGAATGACTTCTACCATAGAGTTTTTGCATAAATACCAGAGTTTTGTCATGATAACGTCATGTCCAGTGTGTGCCAGAAGTGACATTGCTGCATTTCTGGAGACATGGCTGAAATGCTGGAGTAGGCCTCCCCTGCTGCCAGTAAGTCACCCTCCCCCCCTTGCCAAGGAGTACCTGGCATTTGCTGGCCAACCTGCTCTCGTATGAGCCTCCCCAAGTCTTGAGATTATCTTCAGAGGCTTGGCTCTATGTGTTCCCTGTTTCAAAGCTGAGGCTGGTTTCTATTTCAGAAGGATGTTTTCTGTTTTGGTGCCTTCCACATGGAATACCTTCCCCTGGCCTTGGTAACTTTTCAGTTCCAGGCCAAAGGTGTTTTTTGAATTTACCCAGGTCTCCATGTATTGTTAGTTGTTTGGGTTTTTATGCTAAAAGGACTGACTTTTGCTGCTATCGGTTTTAGTGGGTTTTTTTAACTGTATCATTAGCTGCTCTTGTTTGGTCTTAGTATTTTAGCTGCTAGTCTACTCTTTGGATAATAGTTTTGCTGTCTTAAAGGATTTTATAGGGGCTTATTGCAGGTGTTGAAAATGATACTGTTGTTTTCAGGCTGTAATTTGTTTTTATCTCCATGTTTGGAAAGCATTTCTCTGTTTAATGTCTTCATACAAGACTATAAACACTCAAGAAGAGGGTGGTGTGGGGGAGGACTACCAGAAATTTACCAGCTTATGCTCCAAACTCTTGTTTACTATTCTAAACCCATTTTGGGGTGCTTTTTGTAATATATTTCAAAAGTGCAGTTGTAAAATGGTTATATGTACAACTTAAAGTATAATGTATTAATGTGGCAAACTAACAGCACTATCCTACTAAGTCCATTGAAGTGAATAGATTAGAAGGGGTAACTCAGTTTAGGATGACACTGCAAGTATTTTATTCCAGAAAGCATTTGTTATTTGAGGAGTACTGTTGACGGTGGTTGTCTGTGATTTTTTTTTTTGCTGCTCATTTGAATTATGATGATGCTTTTATTTCTGGTTATTGCAGTGGATTCAACCATATTAAGAAAACTTAAGTATCTCTAAATACCCTTTTCTTAAGAGGGTGGGGATTTTTTGCTAATTTCTCCTTTTTAACGCAGACCCCATCTATGCTGTTCCTGAAGATCTCCCAGCCCCCTCAAACAAAATTTCAGGGAGTTAAATGGGCTGGAGTGTGTGTGTGGGGGGGGAGGAAGCAGGGAAATTTGCCACCCCCTTGAGAAAACTTAAGCGTAATTAAAATTTTCTTAACTGCATGATTGGTTCTTAACTGCATCTTGCTGTATTTTTTGTTATTTATAATTTATTTTTTGCTATTGATGTTGTTTGATTGCAAACTGCCTTGCAATAATAGAAATAAAATAATATGAAAGTAAGGTTTTGCAAACCCCTATATTATAAGGCATGCTTTTTAGGGGCCTAGAATTGGATATATAGCTCTTCAATGAGTATATATTCAGTTGGAAAAATGCAGCCACTAAAGCAGAGGTTTGAAGGGACTCTGAGTTTCTAATTATCCAAACATTTTAGTTAAACCTTGGACTAGCTTGATAAATGAGGTTCCTCTTCATAAAGCTGTTGATGGAACAGAGTTTAAACTAGAAATAATGCAACAAATTATCAAACTGTCATATGGGGGAAAGGCACATGTGTGGAAAAATAATAGCACCATATGACATATTTGGAACAACACTCTTCTATAAATACAGAGATTTGTTACTCATCAGTGAAACTGTGCATTCAAAATAGCACTCTTCCCTTGGAGTGGCTGTTCATATGAACTACCATTCTGGGATGGTACTATTTCATGTATTTTCCTGTTTTCTGGCAGTGGTCAGTACCCTGTTGACCAGAGGAATGGGACAAAAAGAGGTACTTTTCTCCCTTTCTCACAATACAAGAACTCGTGGGCACTCCATGAAACTGCAGATGGAACTCACTGCCACAGGAAGTGGTGGGTGCTACAAGCATGGACGGCTTCAAAAGGGAATTAGATAAGCATATGGAGCAGAGGTCCATCAGTGGCTATTAGCCACAAGGTATAGCTAGGGGCTCTGGGGCAAGTGATGCTCTGTCTTCTTGGTGTTTGGGGGGGGTCAACAGTGGGAGGGCTTCTAATGTCCTGGCCCCACTGCTGGACCTCCTGATGGCACTGGTATTTCTGGCCACTGTGTGACACAGAGTGTTGGACTGGATGGGCCTTTGGCCTGATCCAACATTGGCGTCTCTCATGTTCTTATGTAAAAATATCCAATCCCATGAAAGCCCTATGTCTCTTATGAGACCAGGGCTTTTTTGTGGCAGTACTCAATGGTAAAGAGTACCAGCACCTTTCAGGGGGCTTTGCCAAGTGTGGAGGGGGAAACTGATGGAAATCGATGCAGCCTTATATTTGAATACCACCACTTTTTTTTTTAAAGAAGCACTGGCTATTTTGCTGACGACATAGCGGCAAACTGAAGTTTGCCATTGAGGACAGGGCTGTCCAGAGCCACCAAGGTCCTCAGATAAAGATGCCCTCTGGGCTTCCCTCCCCAAACCCAAACATCTGTAATGGCTATAATCATTTTGGGGTGGTGCTGTTGTGCATCTAAGTTTGTGTTGGTTCTGTATTGGTTCTATTGTTTGTGTTCTGTGGAAGTTGACTTAACTGTGTAGTAACTGTTTTTAAGATCTCTGCTCGAGGCTGTACTGAAGACCACATGGAAAACTTTTATTAAAACTTGCTCCTTATGGCAGTGGTGGGATTGGTACGGCAAAGGATGATGCAAGAATAGGTGCAGTCTTGTTTCTTCTACCAACAAAAGAAAGCACCAGCAAGACAAGAGAACCCCACCAAGGAACATGCCACAACCCGCAAAACCATGGGAATTCATTCCACTTGACCTCTACCAGAAACAACAACTGGGAATCAGTATTTGCTGGTAGTGTATGATACTTTTTCAAAGTGTGTGGTGGCATATCCACTTCAAAACAAAACAACTGAGATTGTGACAGATGCACTCATGAAGCATGTTGTATTACAGTTTGACCCACCAAACTATTTCTGGTAATGATTCACATCAGAAAGTTTGGCTTTGCAACTGGGAAAAAAACCTGGGAAAATCCAAAACGTATGCCTTTTGGAGGGAGCCTTATACAACGGTTAAGAAACTGAGCAGTCTATCCTGATAACTGAAGACCACTCTTGCCCATTTGTAGTACATACAGACCTGGTACACTGGGGGGAAAGAATGGGAACTAGTAGAAAATAATGAGCAACACAGTAAGAAGGTACAGCAGAGGAAGACATTGTCAGTAAGTCACTACAGATCCCTGTGCCTTCTGAAGGGCATCCTGTCTTTGAGAAGCAATTGCCAGGAAATTCTGAGTATTCTGATGTGACATTGCAGGCAAAAGACAATATGCCCATAGCCAAAGACTTTGGACGTGTCAAGATGCCCTGAACCCCAGGCCTCACTTATCAGTGACACAGGCATGGCTTATGAATATAGAACTTGACCAGAAAGACACTACCAGAAACTTTTTTTATCTACAGATTATTTGTATTCATAAATATTTTGTTATATTGATTTAATTAAAGAAGGAGAAGTTGTAGGAGTCATATAACCATCCCCAGCAATGGATGGCACTGTTGAACGCCTGAGTGCGCAAGTTGGTTCTGTCTTGATTCTAGTTGTTGTTCTATGTCCTGTGGAGGTTGGCTGTTCAACTGTAGAAACTGTTTTTAAAATCTGTGCTGGAGACTGTGCTGGAGACCACTTGAAACCTTTTACTAAAGTTTGTTCCTTGATGAATGTGTTATACCACATATGAAAAGGAATCATATTACTTTTTGTTAGCATGAACGAGCTAATAGTTATCTCTCTGTGCCCCATGATTTTCCCCATTCCTTCCTCTCAGGAGGTCTGGGTAATGTACCTCCCCCCCACCACCGCATTTTATCCTCACAACAACCCTATGACATAGGTTAACCTGAGAGATAGTGGCTGTCCCAAGATCACACTTGGCTCTTCCTTTCTCCTCAGTAAAGGGCCACTGAATTTATAGCTGCATACCAGCAGCACCTTGCATGACTTCCTGGGCCCCCAGATCTACTATGGAATTTTCAATGCAATTCAAAGTAGAGTTATACCCTTCTAAATCCATTGCCACAAAAGAGCCTAGAAGGCTTTAACTTTGCTTAGGATTGTACTATTTGTCCCTCTGCCCCTCCCCCTCAGGTGTATACTCATCACCAATTTCTGCCATCTGATGAGCATACCTGTCTGATACATGTTTTGACATGATTGCCACATTCATACTTTAAAAACAGACATGATGATGCCAGCAGTTAAAGCATGGAACTGCCTCAGTCACTTAAAAAGTGTGTGGGGTCCGATATTAATAGAAAAATTTATATATGGATAAGAAATACTGAATCATGCCACATTTTTATCCCCAACTCTCCCCCCCCATATCAGCTGAGCTCTGACTTTAGAAGTTACTTTGGATTGGGGGGGGAGCTTTTGGGGAGAGATGTGATGAAGATACAAGCACTTCGGGAGGGGGGTGTGTTTTCTCTCCATGAAGCTATTTTGCTGTTAACAACAGAATACTTCCTCTTTCTGTGACCTTTAATCATGTAACATGTAGAGAGGCCCAGTGAGGAATACACTTCTGCAATCTCTTCATCATTAGATGGGCCATCATTCAAAATGAAGATCTGAAATAAAGCCTGTAGTCCCATATGTTTCTTAATTTAGGCATCCACAGTACTCTTGTAGCATTATAAAAATATCCTGTTAGCTTTCCCTTCTTGGGGATCTTTCCCACAGTATTTACAAGTCCAGCCCAATGTGGCTGTTATCCAGAAGAGACCTATTAAATCCCTAAGTGTAACAGCATGACTGTCATGATTTGGGCTGTGCCACCAGAGGCCTACTAGGCCCAGGGACCCTGGCTAGCAGTAGGGGACGCTGGGCTTGCAAATCCCAGAAGGCCTTGGGAAGTTTGGGCACCGATTTTGACCAATATGGAAGAAGAGGGCAATTCAGACTGTTTGAGACAAAGAGCACTATATATGTTACCTGTATAGTAGTCAGGCATCCATCTGAAGGCTGGGGAATAAAATAACTGGTACAAGAGGAAAAGTTCTTCTTCTTCCCAGAAAGAGACTGCTGTGGGGAAGAAACCCTCATCCTGAGGGAAGGGTGAGTAGTCTAAGGCCACTTGAGTTAGTGAGCTAGGGACAGTATATTTAGACGTGTTAGGGCATTGGATTTCTTTTCTTTTCACCCACTTACTGTTATTATTCCGCACCTTGTTTGTTTGACTTCCTATAAAATAAACCTTTTCCTTGTTGTACTCTGCTTGGTCCCCATGCCTATTATTCAGCCAAAAGGGAGGTCTGAAGGTTTTTGGAGGGTGGTCTGGGCCTTCTGAAGGGATCCTAAATCCAGAGTGGTGGCAGCGTCAGGTGACACCCTACCTGAGTCGTGACATGGTGGCTGTAGCAGTGGGATGGACTAATTTTGGACCCTGGTGAGGCAGAGTAATATTTGGCCTTGAATATATAAATAAAAGGTTTTGTTTATGTTCTAGTTGTCGGGTCAACTGGATAGTGAGGCTAGAGTTAGGTAGTGCATGTTCCTCCGATCTGGGAAAGAAAAATCAGAGGACACACCTGTTGCTAGACGCAAGATGCGAATGGGGGCTGCAGGTCTCATGTCGTTGGAAGACACAAAAGAGGAAGCAATGGCATCCCTGAGTGAAGAGACCTTACAACTCCAGCTGCAACTTAAACAGGTAGATCTTGAGTTAGAGAAAGCTAGGATGGAGATGGAAAGAGAAAGGCAGAAAGAGGAGACTGCAGCTAGGATGGAATTAGAGGGAGAGAAAATGAGGCTGGCGCATGAGCTTGAGATGGCTAAGCTTGAAAAGGGTCATCCTTCTCCAGATGCCACAGTGAGAGAGGACTGTCGGAAGTACCCTTGGTTCAGGGAAGAGAAGGACATTGAGGCCTTCCTGCAGAATTTTGAACAAGTCTGTATTGACTACAAAGTCCCCTCAGAGCTGTACATGGAAAAGCTGAGACCGCAGTTGAGTGGTGTCCTGGCTTCAGTGTCTGGGAAGATGGAAGGCGAAGAGAGAACAGTCTTCAAGCTGTTCAAGCAGAGTGTGTGAAAGGGTGTCAGCTATGGCAGCCATGAGTGGGGTGTGTGTTTCTAATTGCTTTGCACTCCTTCCCATGCGCTTAATTGCATCTGAGCTGTAACGCGTATCTTTCAAGGTCACTGGAGGAGTTGGTGTGTCTAGGTTTTGTGGGAAGTTTTTTTCTTTCCCAGCCTCGCGTCAGTTAGTGAATCTGCCAAATGCCCAGGTGCAGGAGCCCATCTAATTGGGTAGCACTTGGGGGGGGTGCATACGAATGCCCTATATCCTATTATGCACATAGGTAACCCACCATTCCTAACAGTGTTCCTGTTACTGCATCTATGGCTTTTCAATAAAAGTAAAACCTTCCTAGAAGCGTGTACTTCATTGTCTTGCTGTGGATCCTGACAGAGGGTGGGATTCACCAAGGAAGGGGCTCAGAAGCACTTCAGAAAGATCAGACTGAAGGGAAGGAGTCCTACTCACAGTTAATACACAGACTGGGAAAAGCCTATGACTTGTGGGTGGAGGTCGCTGATGCCAAGACCCTGGCTGACATCAAGGCCCTGATGTGCATTGACCGGTTCCTGATGCTTCTTCCTGAGTACATTAGGTGCCCCCTGGTGGACAAGAAGCAGGACAGTGGGCGGTGCAATTGGCTGAAGCCTATGGAGGACAGAGGTACCGCACTAATCTGGACTGGCATAAGAGGGAGTTTCCTAAGTCCCCACCCCAGCCCAGAAAGCAGCCAGAAATAAAGGGACCACCATCCCAGGAGCAACAACCTGTATCCTTGAGTGCTGGGGTGAAGTTGCTAATAGTGGAGAAGAAAGCACCAAGGTGTTTTTCATGCAACACGTTGGGACACCTTAAAAGATAGTGCCCTAAGGCAAGTACCCCCTCATACCACATGATTCCAGTGGGCCCCCACCCCACTCCTCCTGAGTTCAATTCAGAATGGATTCCTTGGCGCCACCGTATGGAAGTCACTGCCAGAATACAACACAATAAAACATAAAGCATTAAAAGTTATTGATTAAAATCCATCATTAAAACCTAGCCAAAATATAAAAAGCAGAGAGCATTGCACAGCTTACACTAACAGCTTTCAGACTAAAAACACACACACTATAAACTGGTATTAAAAGGTCGACCCCTTACAGTCTGCGTAAACAAAAATGTTTTGACCTGGAGCCTAAAAGAAAAGCAACAGAGGCATGAGGCAAGCCTCAAGGGGAAGGGCATTCCTGGAACCCAGAGTCCATGAGCCTGAGATGCCAGAAAAGGAAGCCAATCCAGAGGATGATATCTACCTGCAGTTCTTAAAGAACTTTGAAAAAAGTGATTTACGTCTCCTGAAAAAGCCCTGTCTGGTCACCACCTGCCTCACCTCTGAAGAAAGCAGGCCTTTTGAGGCAGGCTGGAATAAAAAAGTAAATAGAAGCCAAATATGGATGGCAAATCTTCCCTATTTTGACACATTGTATATTTCTTTATTTTTTTGTCAGTTTCATTTACCTGGTTTTACTGCTAATTTTGTCATTGTTTGCATTGTGCACAAATATTCTATGGTTTTCCTACATTGTTTACATGGCAATTCTACATGCTCTGTATGCTTTTTATACTTATAACATATAATGAGTTGGATCATATGAACTGCAATGGTGCTGATGGGACCGTAATTTCCCCACATTTCACATCTCCCAATAGCTCCTTGTGGCTGCCAAATTCTGATATTGTGGGTAGGGATGCCACAAATTTCACTATGAAGTGCTTGGGAATTGACCTTACCATGTTCCAAGGGTCTGAACAGACGTGAGCTAGTCAGCCAGTCCATTTTGGCTCATGACACACAGCTGAGACGACCTTCTGAACAGGTTCGCTTTGGGTTTTTGCAAAAAAAATTCATGCTTAAAGATGCTGCCAATTCAAACCAATCAAAAGCCATCAGCATTACTAGGAAACTATTTGGACAAACACTGAAGGGAAGGATTTTACTAAATCACAGCATTTATTTATGACAGATTTATATGAATTGCGACTGATTTAATTGTCTATTTAAACAGTTGCCTGCTGAAAAGAGCAGTCATGCAGCAAGGATGGGGACTAATTAAACTCAATCAGGCTGTGTGAGAACATGCAAGTGCAGGAGGAGAAGACAAAGAGATTGGATGTATACCCTGCCCTTCACTCGGAGTCTCAGAGCGGCTTACAAACTCCTTTCCCCTCCCCTCCCCACAACAGACACCCTGTGAGGTAGGTGGGGCTGAGAGAGCTCTTTCCAGAACTGTCCTTGAGACAACAGCTCTGACAAACTACGGCTTGCCCAAGGTCATCCAGCAGGTGCAAGTGGAGGAGTGGGGAATCAAACCCAGTTCTCCCAGATTAGAGTTTCCGCACTTAACCACTACACCAAACTAGCTGATTGCACCGTACTGCATGTTAGGAAGGAATACAGCGAAGCAACTTGCTAAACAGGTACAAATGGATCACCAAACAGTCAAATTGATCATTAAAAAATGAGCTCCTTGTTCGCAACGCACAATGTGTGCCTGGAATAGCGCGTTTGAGCATTTCTAGTTGTGAGTTTGAATAACCTTGTGGACCACGTGCCACAGGGGGCTGTTGTAGGGTTACCAGCTCTGGGTTGGGACATACCTGGAGATTTGGGGGTGGAGCCTGAGGAGGGTGGGGTTTGGGGAGGGGAAGGACCTCAGCAGGGTATAATGCCACAGAGCCCACCCTCTAAATCAGCCATTTCCTCGATGGAAACTGATCTCTGTGGCCTGGAGATCAGCTGTAATTCCAGGAGCTCTCCAAACCCCACCTTGGGGTTGGCAACCCTAGGCTGTAGTGACAGAGAAGACTGGGTGAAATTATCCTGCACTTTTCCCCTCCTACCAGTGGCATTTCCTTTGGCAGGGCTCCATTATGGGGGGAAATTTTGCCTGATTCCCTGTCTCCTCTGGAGCCCCCCACTGCATAATCCATGGCATTTTGTCCATGAGGCTCCTCCTCCATAGTAGCAGTTTTTGGTAGATCAGGAGATGCTGCTGGACAGAGGTGAGGGCTGGAATTTATACCTATGAGATTTTCCTACTCCTGGCTTGTCAGTCCAACCAATAATAATAAAGCCTATTTATTGACGCACAAATAACACCCCCACATTCACTCACCTCATTTCTCCAGTCTGTTTTTGCTAGCATTACCATTTTGCTTTTTGCAGTTCTTCCTCAAGGACTTGTTTATCTGTCCCAGATTTCTCTCTCCATCTGAGGCATTCTGTCCCCCTCCTTTGCTGTCTTCCCATGGCCTTATCCTTTCCTAATGGAAAAGAATTAGGTTTGCTAACTCCAAATCCAACATTTTGATTTGAGTAATTAATAACATTGTTTTAGTCTTGCACTCAAAAGAGGAAAATTAGAATCCTTCTTTCTACTTGTATTGTTCTCATTTGTTTCCTGTGCTATTTCTAGCGTGCATGATCAGTGGCATCTTGTTTATCCAATCTAATAAGGATTTCTCCTTATGTTAGACTTGGTTTATGCAGTGCTTTATCTTTATTTGCTTTCGTTCCCCCTCTATTTTTGGACATATCCTAGTGGCCTATAAGTGTGGAGGAGAGGGCACTCTAGTAATGAAAAACAACAGAACAAATGGAATTCCACAATGTGGCAAGGAGGCAGTCCAGCAGAAAGCTCTAGAGTGCTGTGAAAGCATGAAATTTCTTTGCTTACAGCAAATAAGCTAGACAGTTTAATTTGCAAGCTTTCCTTTCCTTTAGTCTTCTGTTTAGAGCTTCAGAGTCTGGCCTCCACAAATCAGGTTAAGCTGTACATTACAAGGTAACTGGTTGACCTTGAAGCAATCCTTTTTGAGCGAGAGGTGACTAAGGGTTTGGCAGGCAGAATTTATGTCACTCTGGGGAATGCAGAGGGAGAACATGAGCATAAATATAATGTGGAAACGGGAGCAGGAATCACAGATGGATCTGGTGGATAAGACTTGGGCCTGTGTTTTTGAGTAAGTAGGTCAAAGTGCGATAGTATCATCTCCTTTAGAAATAACAATTCAGAATCTTGTTTGGATGGGTATGTGATGTCAGACAGGCCTCATCAGAGAGATAAAAAATTATCTCCATTATGCTGGGAAGACTGCAGAGTAAGTGGAAAACTAAGCATATATTATGAGACTGAGAGGGTTCTGAGGCAGAAATCAAAGGAAGATGGGATAGGTCACTGGAGACCAATTCTTGCAAAAACACTGCTAAAGCGGTTGGAGGCCTAGACTCTAGATAAGCACATCACTTACAAAAGCCTTTGTGCTAGAAGGATGTTATTTGTGCAGTTACATTCTATTTTTGTACAGCATAAGGAGAAAGTACAGCAGTACCACGGCAATACCACAACTGATGTTCTTTGCTAGTACTGTCAGGTGGCCTAAGACATCAACACGGTTATATTGGCACCCATTCCTCTGCCAGACATCTTTGTGTGGGTTAGAGGAAGATAAAATGGGTCATTGTGGTAGGGATAAGGACGAATTCAGGATAGCTTGGTTGAGCAACATCTGGCCATGGTACAGCCACAGAAGTTGCTGCAGTTCTGTCTCCTTCAACTTCTTTACTAGCTCATTGTTATGTGCACAACATCTAGTTCACGATCTTTGTAGGGATACAAAACATAATGACACTCCCTACTTTGCCTGATAATTTTAGTCTGGTTCTTAAGTTCATCTCAGTGTCTATTTGCTCCTGTCTTCTAAAGCGCCTTACTATAGTCTTGGATCTGGAGGTAGGGAATTATAGTTCTAATAGAAATAGATGGAAACTCAGGCAGGAGGACAAGGAACAGTAGTTTCTATTATTTCCAGGCCTTATACAGAGACATTAATGGACTCCAATTTTGTTTAAAAATATATCTCCAACGTCGTCTGTAGATATGAACGGGTGGATTCCTACATGAACCCATGAAGCTACCATATACTGAATCAGAGACCATTCAGATATCAAAGTTAGTATTGTCTTTTCAGACTGGAAGTGGCTCTCCAGGGTCTTTGGCAGGGGTCTTTCACATCACCTACTACATGATCCTTTTTAACTGACGTTTCCAAGGACTCAACCTGTGACCTTCTGCATTCCAAGCAGATGCTCTAACACTGAACCATGGCCCCTCTTATTAGATATTATTTATGCTTACCACCTGTTCTCTTGGGCTGCCAAAACCTTTCCTGTGCCTGTTGTGCAGGCCTATAAAATAGGGCCACTTTCTTATGCCTACCTGAATTTTGAGAATAAAGATCCCCTGGGAGATGCCTGTAAAATCTCTGATAATTCCATCCCAGTCGAGTGAGAAATTTACAACCAGAAATGTATTTCCAACTGAAAGCAATGGAAACAAATAAAGGGTAGAATAAAGATAATGGTGCAATAGCTATGAGAGAACAAAATAAAAAGTTGAAAACTCAAACAGAACATGTTTTATACATGAGTCTGGGATGGTCCCCACTGATATATATTAGGAATAAGGCCCGTTGTAGAAATAAATACAACGAGCTCTAGAAAGAGGCTCTGGGAGAGTGCCAAGGCCTTGGGCACTCAGCGTCAATGTGCTGTGGCGACCTCAGCAGGGTATAATGACACAGAGTCCACCATTTTCTCCAGAGGAACTGATCTCTGCTACCTGAAGAGCAGTTGTAATTTTGAGTGATCTCCAGCCCTTACCTGGAGATTGGCAACAACTGTTACCCAGGAGGAAATGGCTGGTTTGGAGGGTGGAGTCTATGGCATTGTACCTGTCTGAGGTCCCACCCCTCCTCAAACCTCACCCTCTCCAGGCTCCACCCCTCAAATCTGCATGAATTTCCCAACCTGGAGTTGGCAACCCTATCTCCT
>NW_015172107.1:55935-77265 GCF_001447785.1 Gekko japonicus
TCGCATCCCTTCCGGGTGATGCGCACGTTGGGGGTGGGGTTCCCCCGTGGCCTGATCCGCTGGCGGCGGGGAACAGGCCTCTGGGGCGGGGGGGGGGACTTGGGAAGCCTAGTGGAGATTGATGAATGATACATCATGAAAGGAAGAGAGCAAAATAGAGGAGAAAAGTGTGGAAAAGAGTTAGAGAAGTGTATGAATAGGCAACAAAAGGTTTTCTTTATTTTGCTACTACACACTAACAAGGCTGCCCCTTTGCAAGATCTGGCTGTGCAGGAGCTGGGTGGAACTAAAGGAAAAAGGAAAGCATAGACTTTGTTCAGAGGCTGCATCCTGGCACTGACTGTAGCTTGTCCTGGCTGATGGGTTTAGCAGGGTCTGAGAAGCAAGGGTTATCCTCAGCCTCGTGGTAAACTTTGCAGAAAGGCCAAGCCTCAGAGTCAGAGAGGACTCTTACTTCCCTGTGCCCCTAGTGGCTGCAGACAGAACTGCACCAGGAAAATTTTAAAATGCATTCCATGAATAGAGCATGTTGCTGGCTTCAGGGGCCCTCCAGCTTACTTGGGCACCCTGAATTTTGTCCACCTAGTCCCCCACTGTTGATGGCCCTACACAGGGCAACTGCCCCAGACCCCACACTGGAGGCCTTCACAGGGCCTCTAACGGACTCCAGCTGCCACCATCTCAGTCACCCCACTGGCCAGCAGTCAGCCTGAGAGAGGGTTAAACCCCTGAGCAAAGGTAAGGGGTGAAAGCAGCGGGTGGGCTGCCTATGCAGCCAGAATGCGGGCAGCTTTGGGGTGCCACCACTGAGTCTGGGATGGGAAGGAGGAAGCCTGTAAGGTAGCACGCAGAAGTATCCAGGCCCACTGCCCTGAACGCTGCCAGGTGTGGAGTTGTTGTGCCAACTGTCCCATTGGCCTGGGTAGCTGAAGACATGAGCAGCAGTGGCTAGCGGGCAGTGGAAGCATGTGCGTACCTAGTGCACCTAGCTTGGCCAAGGGATGGAGGCTGGGGGGAGGCACCTCTCTATCCCTCACTGTCTGCCATGCACTACCCTGATTGCTCCTCTGCCTTACCCAGTGATAAGGAGGCCCCATCCTTGACATTTGCCCAGGGCCTCAGAATCACTAGGATTGCCTCTGCCCTCACATAGTTAGGGTCAACTTTCTGAAAGGAGAAATGTGTATAGAAAAGGGCCCTGGTAAAGTGACAAGTTCGCCTTCTTTCAGCTATTTATGCATATGAAAACATCATGATTTAAGCTGTAGGGAAGGAAGGTGACTAGTTCTTGGGTGGGTGTTAAGCATGTTGCCTACTGCTGCACATTTACTAAATTGTTTGAGTCTGCGGTGTGCGTGCACATAAAAAAGAGCATCACCGAGTGAACCTAAAAGATGTATTTTGCAAAGGGAAAAAATTGCAGCTACAAAGCATTTTGCGCAAATCAACAGGAAACCTGAACCTGATATAATCATTTTGAAAGGGGACAACTGCTTGAATTCTACCTTTTAACTCAGCTAGCCTATTATAATCTCTGAACACTGGAGCTCACAATGCCTTTTTTCCTTCCAATTTCTGAATTGTCAGACAGGAGACACAGTGCCAGAGGAAAAAAAACCCACCTTATACAATCTCTTGTTAGCTAACTGCAGTGTTTTGTTCCACAGTTACATGTCTGTACAAGCCGTCATTGTGTCATTCATAATTACCACCTGTTCAGTGGCTCCCTTCAGGTTTCACCACCTTTGCAGCTTTAAGCAGCCAGCTGCAGGAAGCAGAGTCGACTTCCCTGGAGCAACAACCGTCAGGATCTGGGTTTCAGGCTATAATTGCTGCCTGGGCACAAACATCTCCTTTCTGCTCCCAAAATATATAAAATATCCAAGGCCACTCACTTGCTCTGGATGAAAACAGAATTTATCAAGTCTGGTTTCTGCCAGAGCTTTACTAATACCCAAGTGCTCGCTACTGAGACTGCTTTCATAGTTTCATCCTATCAGTCTATTCTATTACAGCTGGTATAGTGCAGTGACTAACAATACCACAGCAAGCTGGGGGGCTGCATATGATATATCAGCCTGGCTGAAGCTGAAGCAGTCTGGATCTGGGTACTGCATGGAAGATGAGAGACTTCCTGGGAATTCATGTTGGAAAGAAGGTGGATCATGAAGGCATTCTGACTCTCAAGCATATGATCTGTGATGGGCCTTCTGTTGCTGTCCAGAGGTTATGGAACAGCCTCCAGAAGGGATGAAGCAGGCATTTCTACTTGGGCTCTTCTGACAAGGCTGTAAAACAGGATTCTTTTTAAAAGCCCCGGCTTAACTGTGTAAATTATTCTCTTTAATTACATTGTGACTATGACTCCGATCAGATGGGCAGTTTAATCCACTGTTGCCCCACCTCAAATTAAGCCAGGTTATTTTGTGGCAGAGAATCCTGACCAGACTCACCCGCTTTAGCACGCTTCAATGCTGTTTTACCCCTCCTTGCATGACTAGACGGCAAAAACCAGGGATGTTATGTATTGAGATGTATATAACTGCCTTGTGAACTGTGCCATTGAAATGCCATGTTAAGCTTCGCCCTGGGCTAGGATCCTAATGTAACCAATAGGAGCCCTAGCCCAGAATATGTTTGCCAATCACCGTGCAGAGCGGGATCGCTTGTGATTGGTCATTATTGCTTCAACCTCATAGGTTGCTTATTGTACAGTGGGTGTGGCTACATTAGCCGGGAATGTTTAAATACAGAGCAGCCAGTGCTTGTGCTCTGGCTCGAGTGGTTCGAATGATGGGTTCTAACTGGCGATCGTTGTACCGTGTACGGAGAAGTAACAAGCTGAAGAATAAACCGCATTCTTGCTGAATCACTCTCCGACTTCTTTGTTAAGCACACGACTTAACAATTGGAATGACCAATCACAAGCGATCCCGCTCTGCACGGTGATTGGCAAACATATTCTGGGCTAGGGCTCCTATTGGTTACATTAGGATCCTAGCCCAGGGCGAAGCTTAACATGGCATCTCAATGGCACAGTTCACAAGGCAGTTATATACATCTCAATACATAACAAATCCCTCCCCCCTAAGCAAAAACACTATGTACAATCATAATCGCTTAGGTACGTTGGCGCTCTGCGCGATCTCTGAGACCTGCGTAGCTGTACAGGTTCAGGGCACCTTTCATTCTGGGGAGTATTGTACGACTCTGGGACCTCAGAGTCAGGAGCACTTCCATCACTAGCAATGGGTCTTTGAGTAGGGGTAATTTTTTCCATTCACCCCTTCCCCAAATGATATTAAAAAGCTGCAGAACAGAGGTGTCTTTCTTTGAGATTTTTTCAAAAGAAAACAAGTTTTTGAGCAGCTCCAGGGGTGGGGGGGAGGTGCGTATATACAGTCATGCGATCCTTGCTAACGGGGGGGAGGATGGCGGCCAGAGTGACTAGACAACAGAAAATACATTTTTGAAGCGGCTCAGATCAACAGGACCGGACTTTATCAAGTATCAAAAAAACACGGGGCAAGGGGAGGGGGGAATGAAACAGACGACTGGGGCACAACAGATGGATGTTACTGTGTGGTTGTGCACCTGAAATCCATAATGGAATGGATCAAATTGTCCATGTGAACACAGCCTATGTGTGTTAATAGATTTAATATTGATATTTTAGGCCGAGGAGTGACTGGCACAAGGCCACTCAGTGAACTTCATGGCAGACTAGGGATTTGAACCCAGATTCTCCCCTAGTACTCGCCCAACAGTATGACACTATACTGAGATTGGAAGAGGCCTCTGGGTTGTAGTAGAATGCTCAAGGGAAATGTCAACTCAGTCTGCAGCAGCAGTGAGATTGCCAGGAAAGGGACTCTCATGCTGGAGATTGCCAGGACAAGGACTGAAAGTAAAGCAGCTAATATTGTAATGCCCTTATACAAAACTATGGTGCGGCCTCCTTTGGAATACTGTGTGTAGTTGTGGCTGCCGTACCTAAAAAAGGATATTGCAGAGCTGCAAAAAGGACAGAAGGGGACAACCAGGGGTTGGAGCATCTATCCTACAAGGAAAGGCTGAAGAGTCTGGCACTTCCCTTGACAGAAAAAAGAGAGTGAAGGGGTGACATGATAGAGGTTTATAAATTTATGCATAAGGAGACGTTGGAGTGTCAGATCGCCGCTAACAAAGATCTGAAGAATGATTTCAACAAAAGTGATCAGCTTTATTGTAGGTACGAACAAGCGCTTGAAAGAAGTCATAACCAGAACGAAAGAACATTGGGAGCTAGTCTCCTTTTAAACATTCCCGGGCTAATGTAGCCACACCTATTTACAATAAACAACCCATGAGGTTGTGAGGATAACGTCCAATGAGAGTTCTTCCCTCGCAGGGAATTGGTACAGTTCTGGTTGGTCGCTGTTGTGGAGCGACCAATAGTATGTTAGTTCGGAGGAGCCTTCGTCTGGCTCGAAGCTTAACATGGAGAGTCATGTGGCGATTCACGTAAGCCTTTTTGAATACACCACAGGAGAGACAGAGCTTTTGTTCCTCTCCTATAATACCAGAACTCAGGCACCCAATGAAGTTTCTAGGCAATAGGTTCAGGACAGAGAAAAGGAAATAATTCTTCACTTAGTAATTAAATTGTGGAGGTCACTGCCAGTGGACAAGTAGCCACAATGGCTTTAAAAGTGGATTAGACAGATTCATGGAGGATAAGTCCATCAATGGCTACTAGCTATGGTGCTGAAAGGCAACATCCATATATTCAGAGGCAACCAACCTCTGAATGCCATCGCTGAGAGTCAGCAACAGGGAAATGCCTTGGCCTATATGGTCTGTTCATTGGCTCTTCAGGGCAGGTTGTTTGTTGTTGTGTGAAACAGGATGCTGGACTAGATGGACCACCAGTCCAGGCGCTCTTCTTATGTTCTGATGTTCTTACCACACTGGCTCTCAAGCACAAGGACTAATGCTCCTGGTTGTTGTATAGTAACAGGCCTGTTTTGCTGCCTATATTTTTAATGCTGTGGTGGGTACTTGCTTTTTTGCTCAGTGCTCAACAACCACAGTCTATTTCATCTGGAATTAGAGGAAGGTATCCCATATTTGTATTCCTTATTTGAATTTCATTCTGGATTTTAAAATTTTGAATTACCAGTTTTGTGTTGCCAAATATATTTGCATTTAAAAAATGGTTATTGTATTGCCTGTGTTGAGTATTATATTAGTTCTTCATCAGGGGAAGGTTTATAGATTGCTCTAAAAAGTGCTAGCATTAGCTCCTGAGATAAAATGGCTGCCTGAGTCTACCAGCTCATCTCACTTCATTGTAAAGCTGGTCTGAGGACAGTACGGCCAATTCTTCATTTTATATTTGAAACAGAAAGTTTTAGATCCTAACAAGAAACAGATTCAACATATAGATCAAGGGTGGCCAAACTTGCTTAACATAAGAGCCACATAGAATAAATGTCAGATATTTGAGAGCCACAAGACATGAACAAATATTATACAAAGGTTTTTATTGGAAAATATGCAACTTGGCTTTAATAACATTAAATGAGACTGCCAAAAATAAAAACAAAAGGGGTAAAAACAGATATTGATAATGAGATTTATTTGTTTGCTAATGATATTTATTTGTCTAAGAGAGATAGAAAGAGAGGTGGAAAGAAACAATCAAAGAGATGGAAAGAGAGGGGGGGAAGGAAGGAAAGAAAGAAAGCAAATAAATGGGAAGGTAGGTAGGAAGGGAGAGGTAGAAAGAAAGCAACTTTAAATGTGTTCTCCAAGCCCCCTCCCCATGCCAGCTGGCTGGGCTTGGAGAAGGGATTTAAAGAGACAAATGCCTTCTCCAAGCTGGCTGGTGGGACCATGGGATGGAGGCTTGGAGAACGCCTTTAACTTTAAATGTGTTCCTCAAGCCCCATGCCCCTGCTGCCACACTGGCTTGGAGAAGGTAATAATAGTAATAAGTTTAAAGTTTAAATTTAATTTTAATTTAAAGAGACAAATGCCTCCACCGAGCCAAGCCAGCTGGCTGGTGTGGCGGTGTGGCAGGGCTTGGAGAACATGTTTAACTTTAGATGGGGTGGGAGAGGAGAAAGAGAGAGAGAAAGAAAGAAAGGTGGAAAGAAAGAAAATGGAAAGAAAGCAAATAGATGGGGAGGTGGAGGTGGAAAGATGCATCCTCCAAGCCCCCACTCCCAAGGTGGCTTGCAGAAGGGATTTAAAGAGATTGGGCTTGAAGGACACATTTAAAGTTAAAGTTGCTTTCTTTCTCTACCCCCCCCTCCACAAGCCTACCAAGGGAGGGGGACACTGGATGGGAAAGGGAAGACCAATCGGGGAGGCATGCCTCCCCTTCGCTTCCCCAGCCACCCTGCTGGGAGCCGCACGATATGTGTTAAAGAGCCGCATGTGGTTCCCGAGCCACAGTTTGGCCACCCCTGATATAGATACTGTTTTGGAGGACAAACCAAATGATTTCACATTTAAGGCTGGATGGCACAGGCAGTAGCTCCTGGTAAATGCTGTATGCCACAGTCCCAGATTTTCCAAGCTATATTAGCATACAAACTATGAGAGAAAACTTATTTATTTATAGTCTGCCTTTCTCACTTGGACTCAAGGTGGCGTACACAGAGTGAATCCGTACAATTGACAGGATGGGACATTCAGCGAACGCAATAGGTATTAGGGTTGTAGAACCAAACAGAAGTCTAAAAACAGAAGCAAAACACATAAAGATGCAAAAATTACATAATAAGGTCCTAGTTTCAGCAAGCTATACACAGCAGTATAGACTACAGTCCCTAATAATTTACCCAAGTAACTTTATGGAACAGTACAGTGCAACTCTATTCCCTGTGTACAAAAGGAGAGTGGGAGCTTTTCTGACCGCCTCAGGCAGGCCATTCCCTAAAATGAGTGCCACAACGGACAAGCAACGGTTCCATATCTCTTTAAAAAATCTCCCTCTACATTGTTAGGTTCTAACGAATTGAGGCTGTAAGTCTAAGAATCCTGTCCTGGGAGTAAATTCCATTGACTAAAATAAGACTTACTTCCAAGAAGACCAGTTTAGGATTTACCTCCTGGAATTACAACTGATGTCCAGACTACAGAGATAATTTCCCCTGTAGAAAATGGTTACTTTGGAGGGAGGATTCTATGGTACTATACCCACCCCACTGAAGTCCCTTCTCTCCCCACCCTCCTCAGGATCCTCCCCAAGGCTCCAGGAATTTCAGAACCTGAATTTGGCAGCCCTATTAGTGTTGCTTCCTGAAATTTATCCCTACAGATGGAAAATACAATGAAGATCTGAAATCAATGCTGTCCCTGATGTATGCTAAAGACAAGCATTGTAGTCTGCAGTCAACTGGTAAACCTGCCAGAGTAGGCAAAACATACTGTGCCTTTGGGTTAAACTAGCCCAACTTTACCCTTAAGCAGAACTCGAGAGCACAGTAGCAGAGGCTTTGTCAGTCTCGGTAATAGTTGTTTAAAGGAAAGAATTAATAATGATTATTGCACATAAAACATTTCAAAGCATTAAGAATGTCAATATTGGTGATAATTAAAGGAAAGGTGGTTCTAACACCAGAAGTCTTGCACAGCTAGAATCCCAGACTAGCTGTGAATTAGCAGCTGGCATTTCTCATCCTAATGAATTTGTACTGTGATAGTGGCCTGAGGCCCCAGAAAAGATCAGGGGTGCTAAATATCATGAAGAGGACACACAGAAGGTAAATCAACAACTGCCTGTACGCATGCATATGCTGGTGTGGCCCCCATCTTATGGAATGGCTTGCCTGATGAAGTCAGGAGATTCCTACTTTCCTAGCTTTCCACTAACTATGCAAAACTGAGACCATTTCTGCAAAACAGCAGTCCCCTTCATCGACGTTGTTAAACAATCAAACTATGCAAAACTTTCCGCAATACATTCCCCCCCCCCAGGAGTGGATCCGAACTTTGTGCCCTCTTGCCCTGCGGTTTCTGAATACACTGTTTCCACAATTTCCCCCCCTCCAGGCCTGAAATCACTGTTTTCCAGTGAGGAACTCCCATCTTCAAATGTGTTTTCCTGCCACGACACCATTTTGAGTCATCAGTGTCATGTCTTAACCCCGCCTACTGCCCTACACCCCCAGTTTGTCCTAGAGACAGTCACCATTTTTACATCAATTTTTTAAAAATGGAATATTGATCACATTATAACACTGAGACAAATGGGCAGTACAGACATGACTGCTAGTACTCAAAATAAGTGTTCCCCATGTTCAATACTGTGTACAAATAATCCTTGCCTATATTTATTTATTTTATTACATTTCTAGCCCGCCCTCCATTGCATAGCAGGTCTCAGTGTGGGTTACAACCAATCCTCCCCCTAAGCTGTGGAGTTTTGTGAACAAAAAATTTACTTTGTGAGCTACTGGCATTAAAGTTGTGAGTGAGCAATTTGGCTACTGCATAAATTAGTTTGCTCTGGAGCCATCCTTCCTGAGCTAAGACAAAACGGTGTGAGCAAGAGGCTAAAAAACTGTGAGCTAGCTCACACTAACTCCACTTAGAGGGAACACTGGTTACAACAATCCAATAATCACAATATAGCAATATAATACAATATAATAAATTAGGATAAACAATCAACAATATTAGTAATTAATTAGGCGAATTAACCGGGAAGATGGTTGGCCTATAAGCTAAGAAAAGAAAAGGAAACATTGTTAATCCAAACTTTGAGAGATTCAACAGAAGTAGAAAAGTATTTCCAAAAAGATCTTAAGAAAATTGTGGAAGAATTTTATGCACAACTTTATAAAAGAAGAGAGGTCCCTCTGGAGAAAACAAAAGATTATTTGATAACGAATAATAAGATTGTTCTTACTGAAGATCAAAGGAAAGTTCTAAATGATCATAGGCCCCATTCACACGCCGAATTTGCCGTGGGAGAGCCACGATTGAATGGCGGATTTTCTGGGTGCAATCACACTGCAGCATCTGGCAGATGGAGCGCACCCATGGCCAACCACCAAAAATGTGCGATAAAAAACTACCTCCTTGAAGGTACTAGCAAACGGTTTGCCACAGGCTGCCTCTGGACTCCCTTGGCGTGATCGTGCCGGTGCGTGACTTTTCCCTCTGGCCCCTCGTTGATGCGCAAGCACAGAGGGAAGGAACCGTGGCATGTTGCCAACACATGGGATTGTTGTGGAAGAATTTTATGCACAACTTTATAAAAGAAGAGAGGTCCCTCTGGAGAAAACAAAAGATTATTTGATAACGAATAATAAGATTGTTCTTACTGAAGATCAAAGGAAAGTTCTAAATGATCATAGGCCCCATTCACACGCCGAATTTGCCGTGGGAGAGCCACGATTGAATGGCGGATTTTCTGGGTGCAATCACACTGCAGCATCTGGCAGATGGAGCGCACCCATGGCCAACCACCAAAAATGCGCGATAAAAAACTACCTCCTTGAAGGTACTAGCAAACGGTTTGCCACAGGCTGCCTCCGGACTCCCTTGGCGTGATCGTGCCGGTGCACAACTTTTCCCTCTGGCCCCTTGTTGATGTGCAAGCACGGAGGGAAGGAACCGTGGCGTGTTGCCAACACATGGGATCGTGTTCTGGTGGCTCTAATTGCAGCAGCGCAAATAGCTCTGCCTCCCCCCCGCGTTATCCGGCCCATGTGGCCAGGGCCATATTACGGTAAATGAGATAGTGGAAACAATTAGAAAACAGAAAAAATATTGTAGGTCCGATATATAAGAATGTAATTTCCAAAATATGATCCTTGTCTTAATTTAGGTTTTGTATTAGTTTTAGAGCTTCCTTTGCCCCTTTCCCTTAGGATGTAGTATACAAAAGCAATAAAAATTATTATTAAAAAAAAGAAAACAGAAAAATGAAAAGACTCTGTGACCGGATGGTCTTCCGGCAGAGTACTATAAAACCTTTGAGGAAGTGCTCTTTTTACCATACAAGAAACCTTTAAATGAGATAGAAGAGAGAGGGAATGTTCCTGTATCTTGGACTGAAGCAATAATATCGTTGATACCCAAAGAAGATAAAGACCCTAAAGATGTGAAGAATTATAGACCAATATCTTTATTAAATGTGGATTATAATTTTTTCCCAGCAATTCTGGCAGGCAGATTAAAGAAAATATTGGTTCAGATTATACATCAAGATCAATCTGTTTTTCTGCCAAGACGATACATGAAAAACAATGTGAGAATGATTATGAATGTACTGGAGTATTATGAAATACATGTGGAGAAGCAAATGGCATTGATTTTTTTAGATGCTGAAAAGGCCTTCAATAATGTGAGTTGGTCTTTCCTGTTACAGTACCTCAAGGAGATGGAAGTAGGTGAAAAAATTGAAAGAATGATAAGAGTGATTTATACCAAACAAAAAGCGAAGATAAGAATCAATGGCGACCTGACGAATGATATTTGGATTGAGAAGGGGACAAGGCAAGGATGCCCCCTTTCACCACAACTATTTATATTGACTCTGGAAATAATGAATGAAGTAGTGAGGAATAATGATCAGATAAGAGGACTGAAGGTGAAGGATGAAGAATATAAGATACAAGCATTTGCAGATGACTTTGTGTTCATATTAGAAGACCCAGTGGAATCAATTGATAATTTAATGACAATTTAAAAGGAATACGGTGAAGTTGCAGGTTTAAAAGTTAATTGGGATAAAACGAAAATTATTTGCAAGAACATTGAAACAGGAGGAAGAACACTGAAACAAAAACCAATGCAAGAGCTTTTGGCAAAGACACAATTTAAGCAAGAGAAGCAAGTCAAACATTTAGCTATCCTCATGCCAAATAAAGCCAGTATGCTAATGGAAGTCAACTATTTGAGGCTCTTTAGGGAAATACAGAAAGATCTGGAAAAATGGGATAAATTACAGCTTTCTTTGATGGGTAGGATAGCTGTGATTAAGATGAATATACTTCCTAGAATTTTGTTTCGATTTCAAATAATACTGGTAGTATTAAAACAGTCCTTTTTCAAAGAACTGAACAATGTGGTGATGAAGTTTTATTTGGCAAGGCAAAAAAACTAGAATACATCTGAAAGTGATGCAAGATTTTGACCTCCCCGATTGGGGGTCCTATTACAAGGTATGTATTTTAGTCTGGATTAAGGAATGGATGACACTCAATAATGAAAGATTGCTTAAAATAGAAGGCCATGACCTAAAACTTGGTTGGCATGCATATTTGTGGTATCAAAAGGCGAAGGAGTATAAATATATTTCAAACCATCTTATTTGAAAATCTTTGTTGGCATTGTGGGAAAACATTCAATGGCAGATCTGTGAGAAGATTCCAAGATGGGTCTCCCCAACTGAAGCCTTTACATACCCCTTCCCTGTACATTGTGCCAGTTTGTCCAAACATGAAGACCTTTTGAGGCCAGATGCTACTTTAAAATCAGATAAAGAATTGGAACTTCGGGGCCTTACTCTAAGTTGGTGGATGAGAATGCAGTTGGAATCTAGATATGCAAAAGACAAATCCCAGGGTTTTTATCTACAGCAAACTGGTTTTGATAAATTATTGTTAGAAACAAATGATAAGTTGATTAAGAAAATGTATTAATTCCTTATACAATTGAAACTGGAAGATGAAGTGGTAAAAGACTCAATGGTTAAGTGGATGCAAAATTTTGGTTATAGTATAGAGGTGGATTCATGGGCTCAAATATAGAAAATAAAAGAATATTTATAAAATGTTTTATAGATGGTATATAACTCCAGAAAAATGAGCACAGATGACTAAAGGAATGCCTATTAAATATTGGAAATGTCATGATAAAGAGGGTAGTTTTTATCATATGTGGTGGACTTGTGTATTAGCAAAACAGTATTGGGAAAAGATTCATGAGTGGTTGCAGAAAATACTGAAGTCGAATGTACCATATAAACCTGAACTCTTTTTGTTAAATATATTACAGGAATGTTTAGATAAGAAACAAAAACATATAATTATACATGTGGGTAACAGCAACGAGAATTTTGTATGCGAAATATTGAAAAGTGAACCAGGTGCCAACAGATGATGAACTGATTGAAAATATTTTAGAAGTAGCTGGAATGGACATTTTATCAGAAAGGCTAAAAGATTATGACGACTGGAATTGGTATGTAAACCATTTTATATATGGACCCAAGCAAGAGACTAGAGAGATAGACTCTGAAAGCATAAATGTGTTAAACAAAGGAAACATGCTAAACAAAGGAAAGATGTATGTCTATTTGTAGAATTTGAATTGTGGCTTAAATGATTAGAGAGAGTCTCTGTGCGTTACTGCTTCCCGAATGTCATAACCCATACCCTGTCCCATCCCTACCTTACCCTTTCTTATGGACATTTATAAAAAATCTTAAAATCTAAAAGTTAAAACACATTAAAACACAAATCATAAACATCATAAAGGTCACATACAATAACAAAATGATGAATATACTTCCTAGAATTTTGTTTCGATTTCAAATAATACTGGTAGTATTAAAACAGTCCTTTTTCAAAGAACTGAAAAATGTGGTGATGAAGTTTATTTGGCAAGGCAAAAAAACTAGGATACGTCTGAAAGTGATGCAAGATTTTGGCCTCCCCAATTGGGGGTCCTATTACAAGGTATGTATTTTAGTCCGGATTAAGGAATGGATGACACTCAATGATGAAAGATTGCTTAAAATAGAAGGCCATGACCTAAAACTTGGTTGGCATGCATATTTGTGGTATCAAAAGGCGAAGGAGTATAAATATATTTCAAACCATCTTATTTGAAAATCTTTGTTGGCATTGTGGGAAAACATTCAATGGCAGATCTGTGAGAAGATTCCAAGATGGGTCTCCCCAACTGAAGCCTTTACATACCCCTTCCCTGTACATTGTGCCAGTTTGTCCAAACATGAAGACCTTTTGAGGCCAGATGCTACTTTAAAATCAGATAAAGAATTGGAACTTCGGGGCCTTACTCTAAGTTGGTGGATGAGAATGCAGTTGGAATCTAGATATGCAAAAGACAAATCCCAGGGTTTTTATCTACAGCAAACTGGTTTTGATAAATTATTGTTAGAAACAAATGATAAGTTGATTAAGAAAATGTATTAATTCCTTATACAATTGAAACTGGAAGATGAAGTGGTAAAAGACTCAATGGTTAAGTGGATGCAAAATTTTGGTTATAATATTGAGACTGATGCATAAAAATTACTAAATCAGTTAATTTTAAAGAGAACATTTATAAAATGTTTTATAGATGGTATATAACTCCAGAAAAATTAGCACAGATGACTAAAGGAATGCCTATTAAATGTTGGAGATGTCATGATAAAGAGGGTAGTTTTTCTCATATGTGGTGGACTTGTGTATTGGCAAAAGAGTATTGGAAAAAGATTCATGAATGGTTGCAGAAAATACTGAAGTCGAATGTCCCATATAAACCTGAACTCTTTTTGTTAAATATATTACAGGAATGTTTAGATAAGAAACAAAAACATATAATTATACATGTGGGTAACAGCAACGAGAATTTTGTATGCGAAATATTGAAAAGTGAACCAGGTGCCAACAGATGATGAACTGATTGAAAATATTTTAGAAGTAGCTGGAATGGACATTTTATCAGAAAGGCTAAAAGATTATGACGACTGGAATTGGTATGTAAACCATTTTATATATGGACCCAAGCAAGAGACTAGAGAGAAAAACTCTGAAAGCAAAAATTATAATGACAATCAGAAAACGTGTGTTAAACAAAGGAAAGAAGTATGTCTACTTCTAGAATTTGAATTAAGTGGCTTAAATTGTTAGAGCCAAGCGCGAGGGATGGGGAGACACTTCAATCTTGGTGCCTTGTTTACACAGGAAAGTTTATTCAGATAGCAACACTTTCTACAGCCATAAACTTTACACATCAAAGCCTGGTTAGTGCAGGAGGTAGTGCATCAGTCTCATAGTCTGAAAGCCCTGAGTTCAAACCTCAGAGGGAGCAGAGTGTTTTGCTTTAAATGGGCATTTTTAAAAAAGCAACTGAACAACACTTTGTTTCCTGAATGGTAACTTTAAAGTACTCCACCAAGTACTGCAGCTGCTTCTTTGGAAGACAACAAACAATCCCAGGCTCTCTGTCCTTTCCAGCTTTGCATCTTCAGTACTACCAGGCAACTTTTCCTGGTCAAAGACTAAGGTGGAGGGGAGTGCAAAAATAGCCCCCTAGCGTTCTGTGGTGCTTTTGTTCTCCCCTTTCCCCTCCCCCTCAGCGTTCCGTGGTGCTTTCATTCTCTCCCTCTGATAACATTGCAACATAATTGCACATGCACACACAAAAAATAGGCTATGTCACTGATGTAGTGCATGATGGGAGGCGGCTTAGCCCCCTTTTGAATTGATTGCCAATCCTGGAGAAACTGTGAAGCAAAAGCCCTACTGCAGAATGAGTGACACAAACTTGAAGCATCAGATGTGAGTTCCACTCGCTGCTAAAATGAGGTAAGAGGGTACTGCAGAAATGGTCTAAGGAAAGAGAGGTGTACTGTAAGAAGGAAATGTTCAGAAGATGTTTTAGTAGAAGGATAGGGGTCTGTAAATCCTACCTCTGTGTACTGCCTGTTGCAGTAAGTATGGTCCTCCTAGGTGATTTCTGCATGATTTAACATGTCGTGTTTAAATGTTTATGCTTTATTTCAGGACAGTTTCAGCTGTGTCGGATTTCTGCTCGTTTTCACATTTCTGCAGTGCAAACCCTATTGCATTGCTTATTGGATGTCCCTACCATTGGTCATGTTTGACTTACACTATGTAATGTGCCCTAAGTCTCAGTGAGAAAGGTGTGCTATAAATAATATAAAGAAAGAAAGAACCAACAGGAAGTTTAGTTTGATCACAGAGGTACATCCTGAAGAAACCTTGAAGTGGGATCCGGTTCCGGTTTGCCGAGGGAAGTTGTGTGTGAGAGTCTCTCTCCACATACTTTCAAACCTTTTGTTCCATTAAGGACTTTTACTAGCTCTTCAAGTTTTTCCCGTAGAGAGAAACTTGGCAAGGGGTGCCTACAACGGCTGGAGGAGGGTGGCGACTCTCTCCTGGCTTTATTGTGAACCCCAAAGCGGAACAACAGGAGACCTGACGAAGAGATTCGCCGAGCAGCAGACAAACCCACAAGAACTACAGAGAACGAGTCAAACAAAGATATTTACCCAAAGCTAAGTACATTTAATACCTTAAAATAGTATTTCCAAGAGGGGTGGAAAAATAACGAGAAAGGAAGAGGGCAAGAGAAGGATAAAGGACGGGGGGGTGTCCGTACTAGCCAGTAAACAAAGTTAGTACAACACCCTACAAAGCGGCTAGTGAAAAGGAAAAGGGAAAGGTAGAACAGAGGGTCCTAGGAGTGTAGCTGAAATGGGCAAAAAGCAGCGAACGGACAAAAAAAATAAAAATAAAAAAGAGGTTAGAAAAATACTTTAAAGACTTTTTAAAAAAGAGAGGCTTACTTCACTTTCTTTTTGTGCACTATCCCTTTAAACTCTCTTTACAAGGTGCAGCTGGCAGCGGTAGACGTGGTGAGAGGTGAAATTAAAGAGACAGTTAAAGGCACAGCGTTGAAAGCGCAGAACTGCTTAAAGAGACAGACAAAGGCGCAGCTTTAAAGCTACATAAATCTACCTAACCTCATGATAACAACTACTACTAATTAATAACTTGGTGATAATAGCTGCTAGAAAGAATAAAGGGAAAAAAACTGAAAGAGAATTAGATATACAAAAAACAGAAATTAGGCTTAATTTAGAAAAGCCACTACTACAACACTCACATACTCAATAAACAAAACACAGCACCAATACAATAATCAAAGATTAACTAGAAAAATACCTTCACATCAACAAATCATTAAAGATGGCATCAGGCGTAGGTCCAGGAAACACAAGGAAAGGCTCAATACCGTCACCAAACCAGGGGCCAGGTATTGGACAGATAAAACTGGCACCACCAACGTCAGCATCACAAATTAATCCAAAAGATCTTAAGGTGATGATTCAGGAAACAATGCAGAATATGCTAGATAACATCCTCCCAACTTTATTAAAAAAAGAACTAGAACCATTGAAGGAAAAAATGGAGGAAATTACAAGTCAAATCTCTAACCAAATAACAGTTGAAACCACAGAAATCAAAAAGCAAATAAATGAAAATAAGCAAGAAATTCTTAAAATTGCAACAGACAATGAAACAATAAAGGGAAAAATTCAGGACATAGAGGATGACATACAGGAAATTAAAGTAAGGGAAAATAAGATTGAAGACTCATTGATTACCCTGGATATGGACAAGGCAGCATTTATACTTAGGTGTTTAAACATACCAGAATCAGTAGAAAAAAGCTTAAAAGAAGAACTAGCACAAGCATTGGCAGACCAGCTAGAAATAGCAACGAAAGAGGAGATTGAAAACGATATAGAAGCAATATATACAAGGAACTCTGCATATGCTAGGAAGCATAAAGTCCCTCGTGAGGTCCATGTAAAGTTTTATAAGAGGGAAAGGAAAGAAAAATACTTAGAGCCTCGTATGATAAAAAGATTACCATTCAAAATGCGGAGATAAAAGTGTTAAAGGAAATCCCATGGAGAGTTAGAGAAAGGAGACAATGTTACTACAGTCTGACCGATCTACTGAAAGCAAACCAAATAAACTTCAGATGGCTGGTCCCAGAAGGAGTCTTGTTCGAATACGAAGGAAGAAGACAAAGATTAGATTCGGTCTTTAAAGTAGAGAACTTTCTTGAAAGGAACGGAGAAGAATTGGGATGGCAAGGAGAGGGAGAAGGAGAAGAAGAAACAGAATCAGAACCTGAAGAATCTAAGAACGACCAAGAGACAGAAAAACAAAGTAAAACAAAACCGAGAAAACAAAGAAAAAGACAGGAGACCATGACAACTCAGATGCTAACACGATTCCAGTACAGAAAAAATGTAAAACAGAATACAGGCAAGAATGGAAAGTACTAAAAAATGTAAAATTCTATCAATTAACATAAATAGGCTTAACAGCCCACAGAAGAGAAGGAACAGCCCACAGAAGAGACATATTACATCTGCCTGCAATAATAAAATTGCAGGCAGATGTAATATGTCTACAGGAAACGCATATAAAAAAAGGTGACGAGAAGTACTTAACGTAAAAAATTAGGAAAAGTATTCATGGCCACAAATGATAAGAAAAAAAATGGAACGGTAATCTATGCTACAGAGTATTTAAATCCAGAATTGGTGCACTCAACAGAAGATGGGAGACTAACAGCAATTAAGGTTGTAAGAAAGGGAATTGAAACGTTAATTGTTAATATTTATGCACCAAATCAGAACCAAGAAATGTTCTTCAAAAGCTTAAGACAGTTTATGTCAAACATAGATTGCAAAAATGTATGTTTAATAGGAGATTATAATGCAGTGTTAGATCCAGAATTAGACCGGAAAAAAAGAAGTAAAAACACAAAAACGGGACAAAGGCTACATAAAGTATTCATAAAATTGGCAGAAGAACATGGCTTAGTAGATGCTTGGAGAGTTAGGAATATAAATAAGAAAGATTTCACCTTTTACTCTAATAGGCATGACTCATGGTCGCGTATAGACATGGCATGGGTAAATACTACAATGTTGGGAGAAATGGTCGAAGCGGAAATTCTGCCTAAAACATTTGCAGATCATAATCCGATATTACTCTCTTTTGAAGAATTACAGAAAACTAGCAGATGGACATTAAACAACTACCTTTTAAAAGATATTAAATTCATAGAAAAAACAAAGACAGAAATTAGAGAATTCTTCAAGAGGAATATACAACCAGGAATGCCATTGCATATAGTGTGGGATACATTTAAAGCTTATATTAGAGGTTGGTTTATAAACCAGCAAGCCTGGAAAAGAAAGGAAAAGAATCAACAGTATGAAAAAATGAGTAAAGAAATCAAGAAACAAGAAGATAAGTTAAAAACAAGACTGGACAAAGAAGAAGCTTAAGTAAGAATAAAGTTACTAACCCATAAAATGAACTTATTATTATCCCAAGAAATTGCAAAAAAGATAGAATACGCTAAACTGTATTATTTCGAGAATGCGAACAAGCCTACTAGATGGTTGTCGTACAGGCTAAGGAAAAAAAGAGAGAAGAAAAATATAGTGGCGCTCGAAGATGAAAAAAATGAAGAGAAATATACACCACAGGAAATAAAAAAATAGCGCATGGCTACTTTAAGGAACTATATTCTCAAAAAGAAGAGCAAAAACTACAAATTCAAGAATATTTGGAGAAAAATAATCTACAAAAATTTAACGAAGATCAAAAGAAAACCTTGAACGAACGGATTACAATTTGTGAATTAACAGAAGCTCTTAAGAAACAAAAAACCAAAAAATCGCCGGGCCCGGATGGTTTAACAGCAGAATTCTATAAATGCTTCGAAGAAGAGGTGATGTTTATATTGAAAGAAGTAATTCAAGACATAGATAAGCAAGGAGAATTACCAACATCATGGAACAGAGCGATAATAACATTGATACCAAAACCCAATAAGGAGATGAACCGAATAAAAAACTATAGGCCTATATCCCTATTGAATGTAGACTACAAAATATATGCGAATATATTGGCAACGAGATTCAAAAGGATCTTAAACCAAATGATAAATCAGGATCAAGCGGGATTTCTACCTAAAAGGCATATGAAAGATAACATAAGAACGGTGATTAATGCATTAGAATATTACAAAAGTCACCCAGGGAAACAGGCAGTGTTAATGTTTCTAGATGCAGAAAAGGCGTTTGACAACATCTCCTGGGCATTTCTACTGCAAAAATTGGGAATAGCAGAATGTGGAAAAACTTTTGAGACATGGATCAGAGCAATATATAAGAAACAGAGCGCCCAAATTATAATAAATGGCGAGTTAACGCAAGACCTAGAAATTCAAAAAGGGACGAGACAGGGCTGTCCGCTCTCACCGTTACTGTTTATTTTCGCTCTTGAAACATTAAATGATCTAGTTAGACAAAATAAGACTATACAAGGATTAAAAATTAAAGGAGAAGAATATAAGCTGAGGGCATTTGCGGATGACTTGGTATTTATTATGGAAGAACCCAAAAGCTCAATCAAAGAACTAATGGAGGTAATAAGAGAATACGGAACAGTAGCAGGACTTAAGATCAATACAACTAAAACGAAACTGTTGATAAAAAAACTGTGATATGGGTGTCAAACAAGAAATAAAAAGCCTGACAGACATGGAGATAGCAAAAAAGTTAAATATCTAGATAATGTAATATCAAACCGGAGTAGTACTTTAATTGAAGACAATTACACCAAGCTGCTTGAAGAGATAAAAAAGGATTTAATAAAATGGAAAGATTTGCATATATCGCTGACAGGAAGAATAGCCGCGATAAAAATGAATATCCTGCCAAGATTTTTATTTCTAGCGCAGAATATACCAGTATTAAAACAATTAAAATACTTTGCGGAACTTGATAAAGCAACCAGGAAATTTATATGGAACGCAAAAAAAGCAAGAATAAATCTAAAGACACTACAGGACAGAAAAGAAAGAGGTGGCCTTGGATTACCGAACTGGAAATTATATTACCAAGCAGCCAGTATGGGATGGATAAAAGATTGGATTAACCTCCAAGATTGAAAAGTGAACCAGGTGCCAACAGATGATGAACTGATTGAAAATATTTTAGAAGTAGCTGGAATGGACATTTTATCAGAAAGGCTAAAAGATTATGACGACTGGAATTGGTATGTAAACCATTTTATATATGGACCCAAGCAAGAGACTAGAGAGAGAAACTCTGAAAGCGAAAATTATAATGACAATCAGAAAACATGTGTTAAACAAAGGAAAGAAGTATGTCTACTTCTAGAATTTGAATTAAGTGGCTTAAATTGTTAGAGAGAATCTCTGTGCTCTGCTATTTCCCGAATGTCATAACCCATACCCTGTCACATCCCTACCTTACCCTTTCTTATGGAAATTAATAAAAAAATCTTAAATTAAAAATATGTAATTAATTAAAATCTAAATTGTAAAATCAGTTATAAAATAATTCCATTTGTGGTGCCAAATAGAACTATTTCTGAGGCCGATCCACATATGTGCATAACAAATTGTAGACCGCTATTGCAGGAGGTGTGCAGGGGCGTAAAACTCATAAAATGGAATATAAGATAGAATGTGCTGGAGCATGCTGGAGAAGCCAATACTGGTAGAGGTCCACCACCTCAACCAGAGGCCTGGTGGAACACCTCCAATTTACAGGCCCTGCAAATAAGTCCCACAGGGCCCCGATCTCACCTAAGAGAGTGTTCCGCCAAGCTGGTGCCAAAGTTGAGAAGGATCTGGCTCTGACTGAGGACCTCCTTTGGGCTGGGGATTACCAGCAAGTGTTGGTTTATTGAACGTAACGCTCTTTGAGGGACATATTGAGAGAGATGGTCCTGAAGGTATGATGGTCCCAGACCACATAGGGCTTTGAAGGTCAAAACAAAAACCTTGAATGGAAACAACAGGCTGCAGTAGCCACAAGGGTCTCAATCAAAACTCCTAAATAAAGTTGCTCAATACATTTTTTAGAAGTAGATATTTTAAAAGCCAAGCGCGAGGGAAGTGGAGACACTTCAATCTTGGTGCCTAGTTTACACAGGAAAGTTTATTCAGCTAGCAACAGTTTCTACAGCTATAAACTTTACACATCAAAGCCTGGTTAGTGCAGTAGGTAGTGCATCAGTCTCATATAGGGTTGCCAACCCCTCCCCCCCCCCCGGTTTGCCATCTCTCTCCCTTTAAGGGTGTGCAACCCGTGTTTCATCCCAAGCTCGAACTCCACAAGCTTGCAGGGAAAAGCCAGCTTCGTTCTTAAAAGGGAAATGCAGCTTCTCTTAAAGGGGAAATGCCAGCTGTCAGCTACTTTAAGTGCAGGGAACTGCTGTTTCCGGAGATCCAGCGCACGGCCGGGTTGGGGGGGGCAGACGTCCCCAAAGTGATGTCATCACGTTGGGGGATGCTCCACCCCTTCCAGGAACGCCCCCAAAGTCCCCCGCTGGGGGTGGAAGATGGACTTGGCAACCCTAGTCTCATAATCTGAAAGCCCTGAGTTCAAACCTCAGAGGGAGCAGAGTGTTTTGCTTTAAATGGGCATTTTTTAAAAAGCAACTGAACAACACTTTGTTTCCTGAATGGTCACTTTAAAGTACTCCACCAAGTACTGCAGCT
>NW_015172107.1:77648-84558 GCF_001447785.1 Gekko japonicus
CAGGAGCTCACCCTGTCTTGCGGCACCCGGGTCTTGAACCGCTGAACTACTGACCTTCCACAGCCTGCAGTTCAGCGTCTTAACCACTTGAGCCAAGACTGAACTGGAAAGTGAAACTGCCCTTGATAAGAGGCAGAATTTCAGCACATCTTAGTATGACAAGCTGAGAGGGCCAGTTCACTAAAGGGGTTTTTGTTTATTCAGGCACTGTACACTAGCAAAATCCAAATATGTTTCTCAGCCAGCTCTTCACCCCAAACAACATGAATCTCTTCAGCTGCAAGCCAGTTATTCCCACAACATTCCATGTTTCTTTATTTTTTGTTTTTTCATATGTGCATTTGTGTGTGTGTGTGTGTGCGCGCGCACACACCTGGAAGTCATGGTGACCTCTGGTGACTGACCCCTATTAGGGGCCTGGAGGTTATTCAGAGAGGTGACTGAATAAAGCCTGCCCCTGCCTCCTGCCTCTGGTATTTCAAGGAGGTCTCCCATCCAAGTACTTGCCACAGTCGACCCTGCTTAGCTTCCAAGATCTGACTAAATTGGGCTTGCCTGGGCTATCCTGGTCAGGGCAACATTCCATATTTCTTGAGCAGGTCTAAATACCCCAAAGCATGTGTGTAAAAACCCAGAACTGTAGTCACATATTATCTTGCAGGATTATTATAACATTACTCCTTTCATTGCTGACTCAGGGACATATCTGGATAAGATGAAGTTTTAGCCTCAACACAATTAACCTCGGTCTTTTGTTAAAATGCAAGGACGATCTAGTGTCAGACCCAGCTGCTGAATTAAACAACAAAAAAAAAATCACACTGGAGTGAAATATTTGGAGCAGAATGCATGTCTCTGTTTTCCCTCCCCTGCATGTTCCAGAGTGAAATCCAAGTCTCTGAAAATTGTGCATTCAGTCACTGAATATGGATTGTGTTTAGGAGAGCTGTGTAACATGTTGACAACCCACTGTGCATAAATATGGATTATTCTTTTTAGCAACAGCCTCACCAAAGCAGAATAAAAACTATTTTTGTTCTGTTATTTTTTTTCTCAATGCCTAAGCACACTGTAATAGGCTTTCTATATATATAAAAAAAAGAGAGATGTAATAGCTTAACTGGCAATTTGAGATAAAGGGCCTCAGAACTAGGAACTCTGCTCCTGAATCATATATCTATCTCTTCCTTACATTTTCACCAATTATTATTTGCCTTTTACAGCTAATAGCTCCCAAATTGTCTGGCTTGCTCTATAAGCTGGAAAGCAGGCAAGGAGGCAGTGGGACCGTTTGGATGACAAAGGTAAAAGAAGCACAAGGAAGATGGGGATAGAGAAGAATGAATTCTTTGATTCAGAGTCCATAGCAGAAGATGGTGGAATCATCTGAATTGCTTTTTTAAAAAAGGAAAAAGGCAGTACATCTGCAGAGCTACATGTACGAGAGATGACAAAGGATGAAGGTTTTAGATGTCTCTGACAAAGGAAAAAATAATGTCACCGGAGCTCCATTACGCTCTCCCAAGAATTCTTAAAGGGCTCAAATGTAAAAATTTTGAACCACTAACCAAAATACGCAGGTTGTCACTAAAACTAGCCTCTTTCCTGGTAGGCTAGTAGGTAGGCACGCACCCTGTGTATTACCACTTTTAAAAAATCTAGAGAAGGGGAATGGTCCAGGACATTATGTATCAGGTGCAAAGCATCATACAGTTCATTATTATTAAACATACAGTAGAACAAGCCTTGCCAAGGAACAATCAGCTTGGATTTTTATAATGGGAAGTCTTGCTTCAGAAAATGATTTGAATTCTTTGAGGCTATTAAAAGCATACAGCTAAACATCCAATGTGGACAGCATACACTGAGATTTAAAAATAACGACAACAACATTTTGGTAGAAGCCCTGTTCAAAATGTGTACATGTTCATTGGAACATATGCATGCAGCCCCCTTATGAATTGGTAATGGATAGGAGGAAGAAGATAGTATCATATTGACCATTCTATCCACAACAAAGAAAATAAACAGCCAAATTCCTCAAGGATCCAAGAACAGTGAGGTAAACAAGCTGGCAGGTGACACAAAACTCTCAATGTCACTGATGCATCTATTATCCATCCTTTGGTTTATATCCTGATCTATGCTTTGTCCAATTTAAGACATGTGAGAGAGGAGGAGGAGGAGGAGATTGGCCCTGTTCAAAATGTGTACATGTTCATTGGAACATATGCATGCAGCCTAAGAATATAAGATGTGAGAGCATTTGGCTGTTCATGCACTAAGGAATCCTGACCTTTTTGGAGTTCCTGATCACATGGAGAGAGTTTATATGCAGGAATTCTCAATGCATGTGGTCCAAAGCATGCACAAAGATCGAGAGTGGGGCTTGTTACCATAAGAACATAAGAAGAGCCCTGCTGGATCAGATCAATTGTCCATCTAGTCCAACATCTTATCTCACATAGTGGCCAACCAGTTCATCTGGAGGGCCAACAACAGGGCATGGAGGTTAAGACCTTCCCCTAATGTTGCCTCCTGGTAAACTGGTGTAGTGCAGAGGTTTGTAAAATTAGGAAGTCTTTCTGTCATAATGGTAATAACAGAGGTTGCCCAGTTAAATTGCTTGGCATCATGTTCATGACAGATGAAAAAGAAGCATTTCATGTCATACTAGGAAAAAGGCCCATTGTGGAGGCCCTGCGCAGAGTGAGGGCAAAACACTGGGCAGCAGGTCTGTGGGCGGAACTGACACCACGGTGGAAGGGAACGCAGCCAATAGAGGGACACCTTGTGATGGGCAGTTCCTGCAGCCAAGTCATTTTGCCGCACATAGAATGTTGCCAGACCACTACACATTTATATAATAGGACAGGATTCTAGATTGTTTTTATATTTATTGTTGTGAGCCACCCTGAGCCCATTCACGGAAAGGGCAGGATATAAATTGAAATAATAAATAAATAAATAAATAATTCTGTGTCATCTGTAAACTGGGCCACTATACTACTCACCCTTAGTTCCAGATCATTTATGAATAAATTAATAGTACCAGCCCTATACAGATCCTTGTGGGACCCCACTGCTTACTTCCCTCGATTGTGAGAACTGTCCATTGATTCCTACTCTTTGCTTCCTGTCAGTAAACTTATTTTTCTTCCATAAGGGAACTTGTCCTCTTATTCTGTGACTACTAAATTGACTTAGGAGTTTTTGGTGAGGTACCTTGTCAAAAGCCATTTGAAAGTCCAAGTGTATAATGTCAACCGGGTCAGTGTTGTCTACATACTTGTTCACTTTCTCAAAGTACTCCAAAAGGTTGGTGAGGCAGGACTTCCCTTTGCAGAAGCCATGCTGATTTTCCCTCAGCAGGCTTTGTCCTTCTATGTGCCTAACAATTCTACCTTTGATTCTGATATCATGATTCTGATACCATGATTCTGCTCCCTTCCTGAACATTCATTGTACATAATTTGCACTGAAATTCTGAAATGGGCTAAAGTCCATCATAAAGGTTTCTGATAAAAACCTTGGCATTAATGAGTTGGGGGCCATCCCCTTATGAATTGGTAATGGATAGGAGGAAGAAGATAGTATCATATTGACCATTCTATCCACAACAAAGAAAATAAACAGCCAAATTCCTCAAGGATCCAAGAACAGTGAGGTAAACAAGCTGGCAGGTGACACAAAACTCTCAATGTCACTGATGCATCTATTATCCATCCTTTGGTTTATATCCTGATCTATGCTTTGTCCAATTTAAGACATGTGAGAGAGGAGGAGGAGGAGGAGATTGGATTTATACACAGCCCTTCACTACCCAAAGAAGTCTCAGAGTGGTTTACAATCCCTTCCACTTCCCCTCCCCTCCTCACAGCAGACACCCTGTGAGGTAGCTGGGGCTGAGAGAGCTCTTTTAACGACTGCCCTTGAGAGAACAGCTCTGAAAGAACTTATGACTGACCCAAGGTCACACCAGCAGCTGCATGTGGAGGAGTGGAGAATCAAACCTGGTTCTCCCAGATTAGAGTCCGTGCTCTTAACTGCTACACTAAACTGGTGTAGTGCAGAGACCTGGAGATTGGACACATTTTACCTCAGAACAGGAAACCGTTTAGAATGTTAGAGGCAAAAGCCAATCAAGTCGCATATGCAAACTACCTCTGTGTTCTGAGGCAAAGGCCAATGAGGCTGCATATGCAAATAACCTCTGTGTTCTGACTGGCTATGGGGGGGAGAGGAACAGCAAACTGTTTAGAATGTTGGAGGCGAGACTCAAGCAATGCAGCTAGTGGATAGGGACAGATTCTGAGTGACACACCAGGGCGCCAACCAGTTCCGGAGTGTATGGAATGTTCTAGAGAAGTGCCACCACCATTTGGCTTTTATATATAAGGGAGATTGCTCAGATGCTGGATAACTTGCCAAATTTTTAACCACAAACGTGGTGATGGCCACTTGCTTAGCAGGCTATACAAATTAGCCTGACACAAGGGAGATAAGTCTATCAGTGGCTTGCTAGTGTTGATGGGTTAGCAAGCCATGAGAGATACAACAGAATCTCCTTGTTCAGCAGTAATGTACCTCTGAGTATCAGATGACTAGAGCTATATAGATCATGTAACTGTTCTCAGTTCTAACAATTTTTGGATTATTAAATCAAGACTCTTGATTCTTTTTGACATCCAAGAATTCTCCTTAAGATAACTCCAAATGCCCTTTCTACACTACTTAATTCTCATCAGTGATTTTTATTTTTCTATCAGATCTAGAAGAATATTGTTTATCTCTCTTAGCAGGTTCTGTACTCCCCTATAATGTTGGTATGAAGCCTACCACTTCTTCTGGGTTGCCTGATTCCTATCTCTCCTTCCTCCATTTATATAAAAGCTGACTTGCTTTTTAAGAACAGCTAAAACATTCTTTGTCTTGTTAGCTGAACTGTACAACATTTTTTTAAAAAAACAACAACAGTGTACTGCTCTCTTGCATGCTCTTCTTTCTTGCTTACTGTGAAATAAATAAAAGGCAAGGTTTTGCAATTCATAACCTTGAAGTTCTTTCAGGAGTTTCACCTCAAGGGCTCAGTAATGGAGCATTTGCAAACAGCGTAGAGTGAAGGAGGTAGAGAGTCAGGTAAGAGAAAGGGGAGTAAACAAAAATACAATTCTGGATAAAATCTTAATGATGGAACTAAATAATTTCTTCCCTTTATATACTGTTATTTTCAGAACTTAAAAGACCAGCTGGAAGAAATATGGGGCACTGACCATAACACCTTCTATAGCACTTTTTCACACAGTGTAATCAGTTCTTCAAGTGGAGCATGAAATTTAGAGATGCTAGGACACTGTCCAATTTGGTTCGTGAACTGTTCACCAGTCACAAACAGAGAACGGATTTGTCATTATTTGGTTTTCACGGACCATTTGAACTAGGTTGCTGGATTGCTTTTCACGTGTTCATATGATCAGGGGTCATTTCCTGCAGGAGCGCACAGGAGTGGCGCTCCGGCAGTAAAGAGCCCGGGGGGCGGGCACATGCAACAAGCCCCACCCCCTGCACCCAGCAGCCCCCAGTCAGAGCAAGAAGCAGCCAGGTAAGTTGCAGAACTCCCCCTGCCCCCCCGGACCAAAACAGTCCAGTGGTACCTTTAAGACCAAGTTTTATTCAGGTACAAGCTCTCCCTCCTCTGCGAGGACAGATCCGCGTGTTCCCCCCTCCCCAATAGCTAGCAATCCAAAACAGTCCAGTGGAGCCTGAGCGGTGGGTGTTGCCTTCTGACACACTTCCGGTGATGTCAGGGTGTGTGGCATATGCAAATAAGTTATGCTAATGAGTTATGCTAATGAGCTCCTGCACCTCTTTTTCTACAAAATGATCCCTGCTATAGAGAGGTTCAGGGCAACTGGCAATGTTTCACACATGGACACCCTCACACATCCAACTTTCCCTCTTCCCCACTGAGTTGTTATCACTGTGTGGGGCTCAGCAGCCAATCACATAAATAGTCAGCAAATCAGTCAGCCAGCAATTTTAAATAAACTCTCTATTTAAAGAAAAGTCTTACTGTTTAGTGTGTTTGCCTATCAAATATGTTCACTGCAAAGTCTGTGGCATAGCTGTACCCCCTCAGCCCCTTCTCATCTTTGTCTTCCTCCTCAGGGAGTTCATATTCCCTGGAGAGAAGAGCTTATGTGATTGGCTGCTCTACTCACTCTCTGATTGGCCAGCATCAGCTTAGAGAGGAAATAAAACAGCTGATCTGGAGGAAAAAGATTCATTTGCCTTTTGAGTCACTTTTGGTCTTGGTCTTGACTGGTTAGCCAGCAGCTGCCTTTCCTAGGCAGGAAAGATCTGGCCAGTGTGATACATGCCTTGGTGGTTACATCCAGATTAGATTACTGCAATGCACTCTATGCCCTTGAAAAGTGTATGAAAAGTTCAATTGATGCAGAATGGTAAAGCCAGGATTTTGACTGGAGAGTGTCATGGGGGGCCATATCACATCAGTCTGGGCCCGTATACACTGGCTTCCAGTTTGTTTCTGGGCACAATTCAAGGTGCTGTTGCTGACATTTAAAGTCCTATATAGCTTGAGACCTACATACCTGAAGGACTGCCTACCTCATTATGAACCTACCAACCACTGCATTAAACTTCAGAGGTTTGCTTTGGGTGCCCTACCCGCTAAGATTGGCTGAGTGCATAGGCGTAATCTTCGTGGGGGCGGCGAGGCGTCAGCTCCCGCCGAAATTTTCAGGAAGGTGCTCAGCCTCCCCCAGGAGCCACCCTTGCTCCTAGCAAAGCAATGCCTCTGGCCCAGCCCCAGCCCCCCCCCCCCGGGAAATTGGAAAGTCTACACCGTTGGGTGGGTGGGTGGCTACCCAGGAGAGGGCCTTCTAAG
>NW_015172107.1:84658-87491 GCF_001447785.1 Gekko japonicus
TCTTCTTCTTCTTCTTCTTCTTCTTCTCCTCCTCCTCCTCCTCCTCCTCCTCCGCCTCCTCCGCCTCCTCCGCCTCCTCCGCCTCCCCGCAATAGTTTAACTGTTGTTTTTATATTTTGTATTCATTTTAAGCTCTGATTTTATATTGTTTTAATGATGTATTTGTGTGTTGGTTTTCATGGCTTTTAAGATGAAATTTTAATTTGTTTGTTTTAATTTATTAATTTATATGGTGGCTCTAGTAAAAGTAGAAAGGTAGGGTAAAAGTCTTGTTAAATAAAAATAATTGAAACGAATAGAAAAGAGATGTCTTTGCCAACCTCACATATCTCTGGATGCAAGTTCTTAAATTTTAAAACCAGGAAATGCAGCATCAGACTGAAACTGTTATGGGTGTGTTTGTGTTAAGCACTCAGTGCATTAATAATTCTGACAACTACATTTAAATGCTTACTGGTTAATCCTTGGGTGGCTCTCTATCTCCCCCTCCCTGTGATTGTGTGTGTGTGTGTGTGTGTGTGTGTGTGTGTGTGTGTGTGTGAGAGAGAGAGAGAGAGAGAGAGAGAGAGAGAGAGAGAGAGAGAGGCAAATGTAGATTGACCTAGTAATGAAAAACCTTCTTATTAAACCCTGCTTTATCTTGGAGCAGCCCTCCTTTTCGGAACACATCCAAGCAGAGATAAAGGCATTTTACCATACTCATTAAAGTGTGCATGGTTTGATGCAATCAGACTCGTGTCATTTGCATATGATCAGCTTAATCTAGTTCATCTATTCTCATACCTATTGTTAATCATGCTTGGACTCCTACTCCCTCCCAGCTCTCTTTTGCATTCTCTGTGCCAACCTTTTGATTCAAGCAGATAAACAAATAGTTGTAAGGATATCAACATCTTTCTGAGTGCGTACTTGAGATGCCCCATGCTTTGTTGGCATTATATGTGTTCTTGACTATATTTATCTTTGCTAGTTTAGTAGACAGTGTACACTGGGAAAGAAGGAGATAGACTATTTTAAATGTCCTGCCTGAACAGTACAACTCACCAGATAAGCACGTCTGCACGATCTGTTCCACATATACAAATGCGAGAGCTTCCAGTTTATTCATGAGAACAGAGTTATCACAAAGTTCTCTTTGCACACTTGTTACACATACTTCACTAGAACAGCTCCCACCCTGTTCCCAGTATAGCAGTATTAAGTCATCATACTCTAGAATCACTCATCTCCAAAAACAGCAGTGGTGGTAAAATGGAGGAAGTAAACGGTTCAACTCAGCTGGGAAATGCTTTTTAACCAAGCATTAGATGTAACGTAACACTTCCAGATTGAAGAAATCTTCAGATCCCATCAAGAAATTGCAATGGGAACAAACTGTAAAGCAAAAAATGGGGGGAGGTGATAGCTAGAGAACTGTGTGATTTTGGGAACCAAAAACCTAATGTCTGAGACAATATTTAGACTGTGCCATGAACACAAAGTTACACACTGCTAAAACTAGTAGGTTGGATCCCATGGAGGTGTTCTGCTAGTGGAGGTGTAGTATATGGAACCTGTCACTTTAATAGACAGGCATAGTCCTAAATGGAACACTCTCTCTCTTCACATGAATGGGTGTGTCTTTTAACTCCGCTTCTTCGGCAGAGCGAGACGGGTTGCCAACGGGTGCGGGATGCTTGCCAGATGTTCCCGTGTGATCGCACCCTTAAAATCCACCCAGCTTCCGTGCCTATCGCGCAGCTAATTCTGTGTGTGATCGGGACCCTAGTTTGTCCTTCTCAGTGCCATAGAGTTATTAAAATTAAAATTTGCTTCAGAAAATGAGAGTCTGAAAACATTCATGCTCTAAGTTGACGGGTCACCATATCACCACGGCCAATGTTCTCATCTATACATGTCAAATCAGTGCTGTGCTTCTATTATCATTGTCCAGCAGGAGTTAAAAGTGGCAGAGTGTTCCCGTGAAGAACAGAGAGAACCCATCCTGTCCTCTGGGCTGTGTATTTCCCAGGTGCACTTTTCCAAAAGAGATCTTAGATTATACAAACCAAACTTGGAACCTTGCCTGCCTTCCTCCCTTCTCTTCCCCCATCTGTCCCCCCTCCCAATTGGCCTCCAACAACACACATTCTGACACTGAGGGATACTCCTTTTCTGTAACAGAGAGAATGCCACTGTCAGTTCAGATGAGCCAACACCAGATAGACAGCACTGATCTGAGTCCTGGCAAACATGATCATAATTTCAGTTTATTAATATTGCAACAGTTGCACTCAATGAGATCACTTGGATAACAAAACATTTATCAACTAAACGCTGCCACCTACTGAAGTTTTGCAAACAGCCCAGATGATTGGATAAGATCACAAATTCACTCTGTCAGAAGCTTATGGTTTTTGCTGAAACGTCTCAGAAGGAAGGGGATAGGAAAGGGGGGAAAAAAAGAACAATCACCAGTCGAATGAAACAAGACATCTCTTTTCATGCAGTATGTTTGGAAAGTGTCAGGGTAAATCCTGGAGAGCAGCATCCAAACAGAGAACAGCAGGGTTGAGCTTTTGACGCCATGAAGGTTTCAAATACAGTAGTTAGGAATACTTCCGATCAACTGTGCAGGCTGGCTGCCAGGTGGTATAAACTTTCACTCATATTTCCACATCAGTGGCCAGGGGCTCTACACAGTTTGTGCTGCAAGTCACATTTCAAAGGGGCTTCTTTGTTGGGAAAATGTCTTGAGAGGAAGGAAGGAAGGAAGGAAGGAAGGAAGGAAGGAAGGAAGGAAGGAAGGAAGGAAGGAAGGAAGGAAGGAAGGAAGGAAGGAAGGAAGGTAGGA
>NW_015172107.1:87565-100253 GCF_001447785.1 Gekko japonicus
AGTAAGACCATTTATGTTAAAAAGATCATCCTGAACACATCCTGAATATACCTTATGCTGAGTCAGATCATTGGTCTTTCCAGGTCAGTATTATCTACTTTGATTGGCAGTGGCTCTACAGGATCTCATCGTAGAGGTTCTTTGCATAACCTGTCGCCTGACCTTTTGAACTGGAGATGCCAGATACTGAATCCAGGACCTTCTGTGTATAAAGCAGATGCTCTTCCACTGAGCCATGGCCCATTAAGTTAGTTCATATTTTAGGTAATCAGATAAGAACCTGATACTTTTCTACTGAGGGTAATGATGCCTATTTGGAATAAATGAATGTGGATTAATTACCTGCTATGCAATATAGCCAAAAATGTGAAAATAAATGTGTAGTTGTTAACAGTTATCGTCCCCTGATAGCTCTCTTGTGCAGAAAAATCACACTTCTTTCAGCTTCTGCTGCCAGTGTGCAAAAACTCTGAAGGGCTTTATACATGTCACTGAAAATTAGTTGTGGTAGTTTTCTGTACATTTCATTTAATAAGTGAGCATAGTTCATCCTCTTTTGAAAAGCAGTGTATTGTCTGAAACAAACTGTGGAAAGGTTTTGTCTGCTTTGAATTAAAAAATGGGGGATTGGTTGATGTCTTTTACCTTCTTCTAGCTTCCTTTGTATAATCTCCTAATGTTTCTGGCTGCCTGAGTTGTATTTATAGCCAGATATGCCATCGTGGTTGGTATGTATGCATGTATATGTGTATGTGTTTGAAGCTGTACACTCACAAAAAATTGGGGTCTGTTAATTCCACCAGGAGCCGGCACCACCTTCCACTGTCCTTGGGACCAATTAATTATTATGGAGCTTTGTCACTCCCACCAGCTGTCCCTCTCCTGCCTATGCATAAGGAGCCCTGGGACTACTAGTTCTTGAGAGAGGATAGCTCTCAAAGGGAAGCACAAATCTCTCGATCCCTAAAAACACAAGTCCTAGTTTAATTGCATAAGGAACGCGGTCTCCGTTGTAGCCCAGAAGATTTGGTTTTCAGAAAGTTGCTTGTTTTGCTCTGAGATTGCTTCTTGTTGTTTCCAGCAAATCTTACAAGATTTGGACAGACCATCTAGGTATATGTCATAGTTACAGAGAAATAATATACATTTTATCCTCATGTCCCCTCATCATGGTAACGGGTTGGTAGCATGGGCTATTCATACTTTCTGGATTGTTGGGGTCCTGATAAAGTATACCCACACACACACGTTCTTGGGCACTGGTTTTGTCTTAGGGAGAAATATAACTAGCCCTCAAACCAATTATCTGTATTGTTATTTCAGGTGTTATGTGGGATCTGTGCTATGTGTGTCTATCATAGGTATTTGTTGGAATGGATATTGGGTGAGAACCACTGTGGTGTAGCAGTTAGAGTATCAGATTAGCATCTGTGCGATCAAGGTTCAGATCCCCACTTTTACCACAAGCTTACTTGGTGACCTTGGGCCAGTCACTTTCTCTCTCAGCCTAAGGGACCTTACAGGGCTGTTGTGAGGATAAAACAGAGGAGAAAAGAATGAGTACCGATTGGAGAGAGAAATGGAGTATAAAACTGTATCTAGATGTGATGGAGCTGTTCATAAATTATTGACACATGGATTATTTAGTTTTCATACCCTCGGGCTTTTTTTCCATTTCATTTTTTAAAATTTACCTTTTGAAAATTTTAAGTCCTTGCTTGGTGTGAATGTTTGCATTACATTTTCACAGTGGTGGAACACTTATGCAGAAGCTAGTTAAAATAAAGAAAGTTCAGGGAAACAAGGCTATCCATTATAGTCACTGTCCCACCATTTTAGGAAACTGCTGATTTTTTAAAAAATGTTCTCCTGCTAACTGCTTCCTCACTGTGAAAGCCAGCATGGGAGTAGTCTGCCAGAGCCATTTTTTAAAATGTTGTGAACACTACAGCTATTCCATTTTCAGCAAGGTTAGCCCTAGTAAAATACTAAGGGGAAAAGTTTTTTTTTTTTTTTTAGTTGGCTGGAATGGTCCATAGACCTACCATCATTATTCAAAGGAAAAATAGTTTTTCTGACACTCAAAGGTTGTATTATCCTCTTCTTGGATTATCCTTTACCCCTTTAAGCCTACAGCTTTACTGAGATTGGAATGGCTATTTCTAAGGGATTGGGGAAAGTGTTTTGCTGATGGGGATCTTATCTGTCATAATATGGAATTCAGGAACTATAGACCTGGGATAAGGTGACAGCAATGAAGATTCCATGAGAAAGTCCAAGAGCAATTCTTATTGATTTCATGGATGGCAGCTCTCAAATTCTCCTTTCCATTTCATTTTTTAAAATTTACCTTTTGAAAATTTTAAGTCCTTGCTTGGTGTGAATGTTTGCATTACATTTTCACAGTGGTGGAACACTTATGCAGAAGCTAGTTAAAATAAAGAAAGTTCAGGGAAACAAGGCTATCCATTATAGTCACTGTCCCACCATTTTAGGAAACTGCTGATTTTTTAAAAAATGTTCTCCTGCTAACTGCTTCCTCACTGTGAAAGCCAGCATGGGAGTAGTCTGCCAGAGCCATTTTTTAAAATGTTGTGAACACTACAGCTATTCCATTTTCAGCAAGGTTAGCCCTAGTAAAATACTAAGGGGAAAAGTTTTTTTTTTTTTTTTAGTTGGCTGGAATGGTCCATAGACCTACCATCATTATTCAAAGGAAAAATAGTTTTTCTGACACTCAAAGGTTGTATTATCCTCTTCTTGGATTATCCTTTACCCCTTTAAGCCTACAGCTTTACTGAGATTGGAATGGCTATTTCTAAGGGATTGGGGAAAGTGTTTTGCTGATGGGGATCTTATCTGTCATAATATGGAATTCAGGAACTATAGACCTGGGATAAGGTGACAGCAATGAAGATTCCATGAGAAAGTCCAAGAGCAATTCTTATTGATTTCATGGATGGCAGCTCTCAAATTCTCCTTCAAAGGACAACATGGGTGTAAAAACTGCCCAATAGTCAATTGAGGTTAGAAAAGAAAAGAAGGGGTTTCTTGCAGGCTATCATGAAAGTCCCTGGTTAATTTTATTTGGATTTGGCCAGTTCACAAAAATATCATTCCAAGTGTTTATTGGTCCCCTTCCCCAGTTGTGCAAATGCCATTGAACTAGATGCACAGTGTATTCCCTATGTCATCTAATCTCTACAAACCCCACTTACTTTTAAGAGCATTCTACCTGGGAGACTTGGTCTTCCCTTCAAGTGTAATGTGCAATGGACCCTATAGAACTTAGACAAGCTGTAGTAAAGAATTCAGCAATAGAAGTAAGTGAGTGGGGATGAGGTCCTTGAGCAAGAGTTGAACTTTGCATTTTTTTTAATTGGTCACAAGCCATTATTTTATGCTGGTTTGAGAGAGGGGAGAAAACTTGTATGTTGACTGAATTGCTAATATAATTTATTTTGGTTCTTATTTCAAATATTTGTAAGGATATTACATACACAAAAACAGGCTACAATGCTAAGGCTTTTCATTTAATAATCCATTCAAGATACTTATCAGTGTGCAAACTGTATTAATCCTTACCAAACTATGGCTTAGATCCCCAGAGAAAAGACTGGAGGGGGATTTAGGCTGCCATGAGAGGGGTGAGGTGAGAAAGTTGTACTCTGTGAGCCCATACCCACCCCACCTGTAGAAATACTCAGTGGGATCTAAGCCTTCGCAATATTTTTAAACTTCAATTTTGATGGAAATTTTGGGTTCCCTCCCCCCCATAAACTAGGCGGTAGTCTCCTGAGGCAAGACCTTGTGTCAGGAAAGGTTTATAACTTTCCTTTATGGGGAATATTCTTTTAAGGGTAGGTACAGGTAAACCTTATTTTGTCCTATCTACTTATTAGGAATAAGTCTGCCATGGAAATAAATTGCTGGTTCAAATGAGGTATTTTTGGCCTTGGATATGATACTTATATGCTATGTAAGATGTAAATTGTCCGTACATATATTTTTAGCTTTTATCCCTTTAATATGTGAATGTAATCCTTGAGAGGAATCCTTTCTTGATTACTGCTTACAAGTATTTTGAAATGAGAATCACTCAAAATTCATGCTTGTGCTTTTCAAATCCGGGGTGGTATGCACATACTTTATCTTATAATATCATACTTAAGTACCAAAAAGCCTCCTAAATGTATTCTTGTTATTAGATTAAGGATTTAAAGCTAGCTGATTTTCCCTGTTGGGAGAAACAGAATGGAATTTTGCCCACTTTGTTACAGATTCACATTTGATACATATGAACATTTTCCTTGTCTTGTTTTAACCTAGTTTAGTTAGCCCATTCAGTCATCTCAGTTTCAGCCTGTTCTCACTCAAATGGTCTTCTGAAGTGAAGTTCATGCTCTTCCATCATCTGTGACACACAAAGGACACATAAAGGTGCTGTGTGTGCCAGAGGGTGGGCAAGGCTCCATCCAATGCAAAAATTCATCTCTCTCAACTGATAGATCCACCTTACTCAAATAAGGAGGCAAATGGATGGCCTCCTCTTTTCTGGGACTTCCAGAATTTTAGGAACTTTGGCCCAGACTGCAACAATACAGTATATCACATTAGAAACTATATACGTTGATTATTCAATGTACAAAGAAAAAATGCAATTACTATAAATCTTTCAGCAAACAACCTGTTACAGAGAGCACACTGAAATTTTGCTCTGAAATTTATGAGGTGTAAAACTGAACTTGATTTTGAAAACAGCAACCAGACATTTGACTGCTATGAATCAATTCCGCTCTGTGCATGCCCATGGGCTTATTACAATTATCAACCAACTGAGGGCATTGCCATCTATACACCAAGATCTTTCTTTCTCATAGTGTTGCACTTCTGCAGGTTCAATGCGTAGGCTTTAAACTGAATACCCTTGCTCGTGTGATTTTATGTGCTCCAGCTTAATGTTTAACAATGCAGTTTATCTGAAGGATTTTGGTTTTTTCTGCATTGGCCAAAAAAAAAAAAAAAAAAAAAGCTCTGCTCTCTTGGATCTATTCATTAACATTTTATTAAGTTGGTTCCTGAGGAACTTGCATGCCTGAGCTGTAACTTTCTGACTTGGCATGCATGTAAGGGGTGGGGGTGGGGAATCACTGCCAGCTTGTATAATAATGCTTGATGGTTAAGATATTAAATCTTTAAATGCCAGCTCATCACACAGGGAAGACACAACTCCAGCTGAATTGCTAAATTTACAGTAGTCTTTGTTACATGAAAAGAGAAGGGTGGAGAGCTGGGGGAAGAGTCTTGTTTACAAAGAGTGCCGAGTAAAAGATGACAATTTTTTAAATGGCAAATAATCTCTTAGGAAGGGTCTGGCACTGTACCTTTGTTGCTGCCTGCATCATTTGTAAATTGAATAGCTACATTTTATGGACGGCTCTGAGTGATGCCTAGGGAAATTGAACACCAATGAAATCAGCCTGGGTGTAAAGAAATGTGTGCACGTTTTCTGGCTGATGGATTAGTAAACCACAAAAGTACCAGGAGCTCATTAATGCAAAATTCTCAGACTGTGGCTCGTGGGGATGGGGAAGTGCTCCAGAGAGACTGAAAGATGTGCACTATTGTCAGTGTGGCCTCCTGAAGCAATGGATCATGGGAAAAAGAACAGTCCTCTAACTGTTCAGATCACCTTTCCCTGAGGAGTACTAGTGCTTCAGCCAGCATACGAATCAAGAATAGGGAAGTGTGAAGAATAGCAGTTTAGCCTAACTTTTGACTCTAGCTCTTCTGACCTGGCAGAGTAGCTTTTGAAATGACACAATTCTCTGTATTCCACATTCATAAGCAGCAAAGCAAAGATGTTTCCAAGGTCTACTCTGATCCAGTACAAACATATCTTGTACATCAATCAGTTTGCAGCATCCAGCCTCTGAGTGTATTCTCTATGCTGCTAAAATAAGTCACTCATTGTCTGATTTTTTTCTTATCCGTCAAAGCAATGTTTTGGCGAAGCATTTCTTATATGTGTGCGCAATATTCCTGTAGGTGTTTTCTTTCTGGAGAATGCTGGATCTGAAGCCTTATATAAGCCACCAAAACATGAGAAAGAGCCCTCTCAGTATTTGCTTTTTGGACAATGCAAATTGATATAGAGACCTGAGCCTCCGTTCCTGTTACCAGATGTCCGTAAAAATTCATAGCAGGCTATTAAATTTAGCAGATCCCATCTTAATTAGATTAGCTTCTGCACAGCATGAAAGATGAATATTTCACTGATGGAGCATTTATAAACGTTTCTGGTGGGAATTCTTTATTGAAGATGTAGTCTCTTTTCTCCAATGGGAAAGAAGCCCTGGCATGTTAGAGCATAAGCAAAAGTGTATTTTTAAGTTCCTTTTTATTTCTCCAAGAATATGCAGGCTTTTTGTGTATTTTTTGTGTTTGCAAACAAAGCCCAGTTAACCTACCAGCCTATACAATAGTGAGAAACTATAAGCAATTTTAGTTGTCAAATCCCATTACCAAGTTATCACCATACAAAACATTTATTAGTTGCCTGACAGTTCAAGAGTTATTATTTTTACCTACATAATGGAAACAGAGTTCTACGTTTGATTTGAATGGATATTGTGCACTGTAATCTAACATCTTTCCATCCTTTGCCCTTTAAGGTCACTGCAGTTTTTTTTAAATCCCAGCCCTCTGCCAATAATTCTATAGTAAAACAGGAAGGATGGCTTGAATGGTGAGTATCAAGGTATCTTCTCAGTATGGGAATTTATTTGGTCTCCAGCATGTTCATTCAATGCAACTGATCCTTCCAAATCTCTCAATACTTGTTGTCAAGACAGCAGATATGAGACATCGCAGGCTGTGGTTGGGAATAAGTACATTGGTGGGGGTGAGGGGCAAAAGATGCATCTTGAACTTCTGATCGCACACTTAAGTCCTAGAGATTTGTTTCTCGCAATGAAGTTCTATTGAAGTCAATGGGATTTACTTTTAGAACAAGAGGTTGGACCCTGTGGACAGTTCCCCACATTCACCTTCCCCTAGGGGGTGGGGTGGGGTGGGTTTGATGCTGCCTTGTAGATAAAATGTCACAATGCACTGAAGCCTGAAGCTAGAAGGGGGAGCTGGGCAACATCATCTCCTACCTTCCTTTGCCATCATCCAGGGAGAAAGTTTTCCTTTCAGGCAAGAGGGAGGAAGGATTGTTTTGTCTGATTCACCTTCCTTACTGTGTCTCCTGGTATTTTGACCTTGAGGCTTCCCCAACCCTACCGCTGACTTCTGATGAGGCCTCAGGGAGCTGCTGGGTGAATGGGGAAGATGGAGAGATCTGCCTCCAGAAGCCAATGTGTTTGGGATTGGGAATTAAGCTATGAACTGGAAGCATGATAAGTGCCAATGTAGGCACACCGTTTAAAAACAGTATCAGGATGCTATTCAGACATGTAATTTATGCATCTGTGCACATAACCATTTGATGACCAACCTTTAAAAGGAGGAGGAGGAAAGCTGGGAGTCTCTGTGCTATCTGAGTGAGATCTGGACTGCAAGTCAGTCCCTTCCTTGTAATAGTTTTCTAAGCCTGGACATGACCAGAGGGTCATTATGTGAGTTAAAGGGGATGAGCCAAAGGGACCTTCGCCCCTGGTTCTGAACCCATGAATCTAGAACTGAAATGTCAGAGTATGAAGTGTTTGCTACAGATGGTGGTCCTCCTGAGTGAGCTGAACCCGTGAATCTAGCACTGAAATGTCAGAGTATGAAGTGTTTGCTTGTATGTGTTTGTGTTTTGTAACCGGTTTGGGTTCCTGCTGGGGAGAAACGTGGAAGAGAAATATTTAAATAAATAGCGTTATTAGTAGTTTTTCTAGTTTCCATCTGAAGTCCATTTCTAGGCAAGTGGAGACCATCTTCTCTTTGAAATGTGTCCTTTCTGGGGAAGGGAGGTAGGGGGAGGAGGAGCTGAAATGTCAGGAAGGACTCCCACTCAGATCATATAATAGCAAAGGAGCCCTTCAGAACACAAGGATGCATAAACGCAGAGCACGCGTGCTGACGGCTGATAAAAAAGAAAGGACCGGCATTTGCTCACACTGCAGGCTGATAGCATTCACATCATACACCATTTGTTACTAGGCAACTGATTAAATATATGTGCTGGTCCTTCAAGCAGTGCTTGCAATTAATTAACCAACCCATTTTCATTTTGACTGCCTTCCTTCCCCCCACTCAACTGCTGACAGCTGAGAAATGCTAGTTATCTTCTTGAATTGAGACTGCTGGAGAGGTGGGGTCAAAACACACAGAGAACAGTCACCTGTGAATACACTTGGACAGTTTGGAGAATACCTGGACAGCACAAAAGACTCCCCTCTTCATATTTGATACCACTGCAGGAGAAAACTGAACTGTGGAAGCTGTAGGGCACCTTTCAGAGGGAAAAGATGCTTGTATACAAACTCTGAATTAATATATTTTATTCTGAAGGGCTGATGAGCCATACCTATTCCTTTCCCTTGAGGCTGTAAGGCTCTCCTGTGGGAAGAATAAGATGCAATCAGAAAAGGCAATTAATCCAAGCCCAGTCTCAGGTCAAGATCAAATCCAGAACACCCTAGAAAAGTGATAGTTGGCAAGTACTGCTGAACTTGGAGGCCTGAGGTACCAAAGATCAATATGTAAAACATCACTGCACTGAAATGAATAGAGTGACTGGGTCCTTGGAGGCCAGTGTGCAGGACTTACTATAAAATTGAGCAGCTTGATAGAAGTGATGCAAAGAGCCTTATCTCAAACTGAATGGAGAATAGAGTGGAAAGTAGAATCCAACCCTCCCTTGATAACTGATCTGCTATAATCCTATGATACCTAACATTGCCATTTCCAGCTCACCAAATCCGACCACCCAAATGTGCATTTTTGGTGCTTCTCCAGTGAGCCAAATATTCATTACCCAGGACTGTGGGCTTTTCTGCATCCTCATTTTACGTGCTGGTAAATTCCTGTTTCTTCCACATAATTTTAAACTGCAGATATATATGCTGGAAACAAACCTGTGTGATATCAAATCGACCACTAGAGGGAGCAAAACACATGTGGGGGGGGGGGATGGAAGAAACAGGAACGTTCCAGCAAGTAAAATGAGAATGCAGAAGAGCCCGGTTTCAGGTCAGGAAAATAGTATGTGAGGAAGGCTGAAGTTCCTTCTCCTCATGCACTACTGCTCCAATCTGAATCAGGTGACACCCATGTGGCAACCGAGGAGAACCTCTAACTCACTTCTGACCGTGGACTCAGTGTACTCTGTAGTGTGCAAAGAGGCACATTGCAAGCCACTTTTTCTCAGAGTCAGCCTCCCATCTGCAATATAATGATGACAATATCAGCCTGCCTTCAAGGATTACTTTAAGGGTTGTAAAGCTGATTATTTGTAACATTCCAGTGGTATATAAATGCTAATTGTTATCCATTCAATAACCATTGTTGTCAGTGAAATTCATCCTGTACTTTTGAGTTAATAGTCATAGAACTAATATTTGTGTTGGGGAGTATTTATTTATTTATGCCCCTTTCTGGGGTTGCCATAGGTCGGCTGTGACTCAATGGCACTTTACACACATGTGCTATTCATCTTTGTGCTTAAGAAGAACAAAAAGCTTAACACACTTCCATGGTCTCTGCCACTACATTCAAAGCAGAACAATCTACATAGCTGCTTCTAGCCCACTGTGACTTTAAGTTACAGTGTGCCACAAACAGAATAAATGTTATCAAGGTAAAGGAGGTATGTACACTGCAAATAGCTTCCAATTTCTCTATAAGTGGAACACAATATTTTGGATGAGTGTTATAGGCCCAATAAGAGAGTAGAAGACTCTTTGCTGTAATTGATAAAGAGAGGAATACGTTCTCCTCCTTTATTCAGTAGTCAGTCCATGCAGCAGAGGGAAAGCATCCAAGATACCACTGCTTTCTATTTTTGTTAATCATACTCATTGGACAGAAACACTGGAAGCAAAAAGTGGTTCACCTTGCTGAAGAATTGGCAGAACACTGTAAGCATTAGATACTTTCATTCAAACTGACAGTTTAAATACAGGTCAGCTAAAGTACCAGATAGACATCGAATGGCTTGTCTGGCATGTAGACAATTCATGGATTTCCGAGCAGTGCGGCAACCATAAATCTACCCATATCAAAGATGGCCATGGTATCTGCCAATTTCTAACTCATAATTTTAGGCTTATTCATCCTAATTTTTATTTCCAGATACCTACATTAAGTGCAGATTCATAATGTAGTCACATTAGGGAAATGTTTGCCTCAGGAAGAGGTAAAAAAGAGAACATCCCAGAATAATGTATGCTAGTATCCTAAGCTGTTTTTATTTGTTTGCAGAGAGCCAGTTTTCCTTCCTTCCTTCCTTCCTTCCTTCCTTCCTTCCTTCCTTCCTTCCTTCCTTCCTTCCTTCCTTCCTTCCTTCCTTCCAACACACACAGAAAAAAATCAAGCGGGAAAAAAATCAAAATCCAGCAACTAAAGGGAATTTTAAAAAAGAAAAAAAGTAGAAACAAAAATATAACAACAGTGATGGCAGATCTACATACAAGTTTCTATAGAAGGTTTCAAAATATTTAAAGATAAGTCCATATGCAATTGTCATCTGTATGCCATGTGTTCAAACATTGATAGAGTTCTATTGCCAGGAAAAACATCATCAACCTCAGATATGCAGATGATACAACTCGAATGGCGGAAAGTGAAGAGGACCTAAAGAGCCTCTTGCTGATAATGAAAGAGGAGAGCGCAAAAGTTGGCTTGAAACTCAACATAAAAAAACTAAGATCATGGTATCTGGCCCCATCACTCCTTGGCAAATAGAAGCAGTGGACAGAATTCATGTTCCTGGGATCCAAGATGACTGCAAACAGTGACTACAGCCATGAAATTAAATAATACTTGTTCCTTGGGAGGAAAGCTTTGGCAAAACTAGACAGCATAATAAAAAGTAGAGACATCACCCTGCCAACAAAAGTCTATATGGTCAAAGCAATGGTATTCCCTGTAGTAATGCATGGCTGCAAGAGTTGGATCATAAGGAAGGCCAAGCGCCGAAGAATAGATGGTTTCAAATTATGGTGCTGGAAAAGCCTCTTGAGAGTCCCTTGGACTGCAAGGAGATCAAATCAGTCAATCCTAAAAGAAATCAACCCTGACTGTTCCCTAGAAGGCCAGATACTGAACCTGAAGCTCAAATCCTTTGGCTACCAAATGAGAACACTCACTGGTGAAGACCCTGATGCTGGGAAAGACTGAAGGTAAAAGAAGAAGGGGACGGAAAAGGATGAGATGGTTAGACAGTGGTATTGATGCAACGAACATAAAATTAAGCAAACTCCAGAGGACGATGGAAGACAGGAAGGCCTGGCATGATGTGGTCCATAGGGCCGTGAAGAGTCAGACTTGACTGTGCGACGGAACAATAACAACAACATGGTTCTCAATCAATTGATTTACCTGACATGGTCATTTATTTTTCCAATGTTGTAACAGAAGTCTTTTAGCTACGATAAGGACATGTAGCATCCATTTTAGTTGATTGTCAATTAGCCGCCAAGAGATGGGCAGATACTTTAAAAGTACATAAGCATCCTCAAAAATCAGTGAACATTCTAATAACTTCTTCCCAGAAAAACCGAATGACTGGGCATACCAAAGTATATGTTTAAGGGACGCATCCTGTGAGTTACAGTGTCAACAGTTAGACACTTTACTCAGTCTTTTGCTGAAGAGATGCATTATATCCTAAACATATTTCTTTTACATAAGTTGCAACTTAAAATCCATGGAGAGAACAGGTGTAAACTTTAAGGCCATATCCCATTGATTTGACAAAATAGGGCAATCTAGTTCCTTATTCCATTCATTCCTGAGACTCTGTATGCCATTTTTTTTTAATTGACACTTAATATTTATAGACAATATTCATTCCTGAGACTCTGTATGCCAATTTTTGTTTTAATTGACACTTAATATTTATAGACAAATGTAGGTTTTGGTCTAGGTGGCTGCTGGTTATCTGGTTTGTTAGTTTGATTTGTTCTGTTAGTCTCTAGTGGGGGGGGAGGATGTACCCCATACTGTACAGGCTGTAACATTTGCCGTGTATTGAGCCCATTCCAGCACCCCTGCAGAATCATGGTGGGCCACGTGGCAACACAGGAACTATACTTGGAATCAACTCACAGCCTCTGAATCTGCTATAGCCTGCAAAGGATGAAGCAGCCTTCACTGTGCCCTCTGAACGTTTGTGTAACTCTGCAAGAGTTGCAGAGGATTGTTGGTAGGGTTCAGTTTGGTAAAATGTGAAATATGCAGGTCGAAATGTGTCAGGTCAGGTTTTTGAAGCCCGTGTGTATTGCTGTGTTATTTATATATTTGATGTGAATGAGCCCTTATATATGTTTCAAATTTGTACTTAATAAATACATGTAGCTTTTTCTATATGGAAGGAGCTGCGGTGGCTCAAGTGGTTAAGACGCTGAACTGCAGGCTGTGGAAGGTCGGTAGTTCAGCAGTTTGAGACCCGAGTCTGCCGCATGACGGAGTGAGCTCCCATCTCTAGTTCCAGCTCCTGCCAACCTAGCAGTTCGAAAGCAAGAAATTGCAAGTA
>NW_015172107.1:100547-107995 GCF_001447785.1 Gekko japonicus
TTTTTTGCCCTTTCTGTCCAGGGTTCAGTTTGGACCATGACTCTGTGGGTTGGGGACAGAAGATATTCTCAAAATTAGGTGCAAATATTCATGTTCCATCAACAATCTGAACACATGGTGGCAAAGAGATCACCCATTACATAGGATACATTCATTGACACTATTATTTACAACTTGCTACAAGGAATACCCAACACCACAACATGCCAGATTCTAGTTAAGAAGCTACCTTTATTTCATAGCTCAGTTCTTTAGCCAATATCCTTGTATAAATACTTATTGCTGTAGATTAATGATTTTATTATTTTTATTCCAATATTTAATAAATGGCTGCTATTGCAGGTTAGTGCCCTTTTCCACCAGTGGTAGGAACAAGGTTTTCTCATTACTTGATCTCTCTGAAGGGAATGCTAATGAAGCAGGAGACGAAGTTATCCTGCTGACTGAGAGCTGCATAAATTTGCTGGGCAGGTCTTGGATGCTCCTTGTGTGGAGTGGAATGTCAGGCTATTGTCCCACAAGCACTGGCAATTTATTTTGGTCTAGGTGTGGTAAGATCCCATAGACTCCTAAGACAAACCCTTGACCTAGGAGAATGACACGGTGGCATTTTATTGTACTTAGTTCCTCCCATGATTGTCTGGTTTAATCTGAGATGGAGAAAGTGTAGACCTTTGGCTTCCTAGGCCCCAGGAATATAGGGGTTTTGGCAGGGGTCATTTTGTAGAAAATCCAGGAATACAGGGGTTTTGGGGGTGACAATATGGTGAGCTATATTATCTTCAGCAATTTCCCAATTCCCTACATATTTTCAAAACATGTGGTAAAATATTGTGCCATAAGTGGGTTTCCATGGGTTTGTGTAAATAGCATATATCCTGAATGGCCAAGAAATAGGACAGCCAGCCAACCAAAAAGACCCAGTAGAATTAGGGAGGATTTGTTAGCGATTATTCACCAGGCCAGTGAAAGTGCCTAGGTTAGTACCTAGGGATTAGGTGTAATGACAGTGTTATCAGCCAACCCTGCTTTTTATCCACTAATTTTGTAATACAGTTGTCCTATTAAAGTTATATGAAAGAGACTGGAATTACACGTGGAGAATAGCAAGCTACAAGGATCTGGGAAGATCTGACTGTTCCTATTACACTTGATCAAATGCAACTGTCAGCAGCTTTGGCAGAGATCACCTCTGATGAGGAATAGGAAAGAACTACATTACATTTAACGGCAAAATCGCTGCTGAAATTCACAATTAAATGGGAGCGGCTATTGTTCGGCTTTCTGACCGTGAATAGAGCTCAGGTCTTGCTGCTGTGCTCGCCTTTAATGAGGACTTCCTAAATCAGAGCTACCTATTCCCTCTCAAAAATCTGACTGCATTAAACATAATTTAGGTAATACAGATATATACATGATGTTATTTCCAGTTGTGTTCCCTTCTTTTCCCCACTGCTTTTCTGGATCTTTTCTTTTTTTTTTCTTTTTTGAATCAGTAGATTCTCAGAAGTACTACCTAGTACTAGAGTTGAGTAAGCGATGGCTAGAGGTGAATTTTAAAAGTACAAAACTTCTGAAAATTAAAGAGTTTTTGGCAGATTGGGTCAAAATCTCAGCTGGCTTAAATTGGAGTCGCTCTTTAACATTGTCAATAGAATCATTCTGGATATGGACTCATGCCGGTTTTTAAGAGTTCATCGTCCAGCCTACTTAATTACTTCATGCGGTGTAAGTAAAAAAGGTTTTCTTGTGTATTTTTATGTATGGGAAAGGGCTTTGGCTTAGTGGTAGAACATCTGCTTTTTATGCAGATGACTCCAAATCTAATGCCTGGCATCTCCAGTTAAAAGGATCAAGTAGTAGGTGATGTGAAAGACCTCTAGGTATGAGACCCTGGAGGACTCCTACCAGTCGGAGTAGATAATACTGACCACAATAGACAAAAGGTCTGATTCAGTATAAGGCAGCTTCATGAGTCTGTGTATTCATCCCTTATTTATTAATTATGCAGGAAACTCAAGATAATTTATAGATATTCTTTCATTCAGGCATTGCCCATGCTAAATGCTACTACACTGTAAAACTAACTATATCAGGTGCCCACAAACTATTCCATCATTGTAGAAAGGGTAATACAACTCTTATCTCAAAAGTGGAAGCATAAATTATTGTTATTTTAATTATGCATCACCAGAATTAAAGGTGAAACATAAGGTATACACACATCATGAAATGGACTCATGGATTGAAATCCTGACCTCCAAAGTCAATGTTCAACTTCAGGAAACAAAAGCAGTTTTGCAGAAAAAACAGTATTTAAATATGCTTTCTCTATGATGTTTGTGCAAACTATGTTTTCTTTGCTGAAACCCAGATAGGACTCAGCTTTACAGTGTATGAACATTCAGATCAAAAAGCACTCTTCAGTGTAGTTTAAGGAGCTTCGTTATACTATTCCATGATGACAAGGTGTGTTTGCGTAAAGCGCCATCAAGCTCAAGCCAATTGATAGTGACCCCATAGGTTTTTAAGGGCAAGACATTTTTGACATTTGTAGTCTTCCTTAATATGGTTACATGACAAAATTTTGGAGGCTCAGTCCGTTCATGCACTCCAGACTCTTTTACCCTTGCACAGTAATTGTTTCATAGAGTTGCAGTCTGATTTTTTTTTAAAAAGTCTCCAGAAGATAACATAGGTAACCTTGATCAAACAGATTCAGGTGGGGTGGCCATGTTGGTCTGAAGCTGCAGAACAAAGTTTGAGTCCAGTGGCATCTTTATGACCAACAAAGTTTTATTCACGGTATAAGCTTTCGTGTGCTGAGAGCCAGTTTGGTGTGAGAGCCAGTTCGGTGTAGTGGTTAAGTGCGTGGACTCTAATCTGGGAGAACCGGGTTTGATTCCCCACTCCTCCACTTGCACCTCACTGGATGACCTTGGGCAAGCTGTAGTTCTGGCACAGCTGTTCTTGAAAAAGAGCAGTTTCTGTCAGAGCTCTCTCAGCCGCACCTCACAGGGTGTCTGTTGTGGGGAGGGGAAGGGTAAGGAGTTTGTAAGCCGCTCTGAGACTCCTTCGGGTAGTGAAGGGCGAGGTATAAATTCAACCTCCTCCTCCTCCTCTTCTTTGGTCTTGATCAAACAGGAATCTGTTCCTGGGTTTTAAATTAGTAATACAAATATTACTAATTACTAGTAAAAATATTCTACAAGGATTGCTTAAGTGTTGTTAAACTGTATTGTAAACTAGAAGTGCTACAGATGTGATATCAGCTTAGTTTAATAGGATTGACTGAAAATTGGATTGATGTATTAGATTCATGTAAAAGGAAGTAGCTTCATATTCCAAAAGCTGAACAGCAATTTTCAATCAGTTATCAATACATAACTGACTCTGAGGCTTCAGTCATATTGGAGGCTTGGCGCAATCTGGCTGCGCCTCTATTTGTGGTGGTTTAAATTGTTGCAGGAAGTTTTGATCAGATATCCCACCATGAACTGCCTTCACTGTGTCCATCGTTCAGATTGTTGTGGCACTCTTTTTTTTTTTTACTTTCACCCATACACATAAGCGTATATCCGAAGTTCCGGCTCCTTTTGATAGCTCCACAATCTCTTTGCCAAGTACTCTGGCCCCTCTCAGCCCCCTTCCCTTTGCCTCTCTTCCATGGAATACATGGGGGGGGGTAAAGTGCAGATTTGCATGAATAGTCCTATTTGCCACTTCAGTACATTTACCTTTGTGTCAATCATGGAATGCTCTCAGACTCTGATGCAGAAACAGGAGAGAGGGGTTGGGGGGGATTTGTTGCTCAAAAACAACGCCCCCAGGGACTCCTGATCCAGAATGTTTATTTGGCTGAGTTGATTGAAAATACTGGAAGTGATTTTGTGCTTATGAGAATATCACTATCTGATCCCCCCCCCAAAAAAAAAACCCAAAGTGGAAATGGACTTCCCAAATGGCTTGACTTCACAAGAGAGGAGTTCAGACAGCTGGATAATCAGAGTGGAAGTTGTTATGCCAACTTCTCCAGGAAATTCCTGGAGACCCAATCCAAGTTATCTACCAAGGAAAATTGGGTGTTTGTGGCTGTGCGTAAGTTCTATACCAGTCTATACAGAGGTCAGATGGCGAATGAGACGCTCGCTATATCCCAGGAAGTGAGACAACACGCTAGTCCTTAAATAAATGTTGTCGGCCAGAGGCATTGCTTTGCTAGGAGCAAGAGTGACTCCCGGGGGAGGCTGAGCATCTTCCTGAAAATTTCGGCGGGGGCTGAAGCCCCGCCGCCCCCACGAAGATTACGCCTATGGTAATGCCACTACATCAGCACAAACTGCTCATGTGACCACAGCCTTAGAATCATCTAGAACCTTTCTGTTATTTAGAGCAGCAGAAATATATTTAAAAAATCTGGTTTTATCCAGCTGCTCAGGTTTTGCAAAGAAGTTTTTTCTCATGCTTTTAATCTTGGATCTGAAGTCTTGCAATGAGATTTTAAAAATCTAGATAACTTATCTCTTGCCAAGCATATCTTTAACTATCAGTAGCCTCACATAGAAGACATCCATGAATCAAAAAGAAACAGTTTATGAAATCAGAACAAGAAGAAGAAGAAGAAGAGATTGGATTTATACCCCGCCCTTCACTTGGAGTCTCAGAGCGGCTTACAAACTCCTTTCCCTTCCCCTCCCCACAACAGACACCCTGTGTGGTGGGTGGGGCTGAGAGAACTCTGACACAAACTGCTCTTTTTCAAGGACAGCTGTGCCGGAGCTTGTGACTGACCCAAGGTCACATCAGCAGGTGCAAGTGAAGGAGTGGGGAATCAAACCCGGTTCTCCCAGATTAGAGTTCGCACACTTAACCACTACACCAAACTGGCAAAACCGCACATGGAGAACTTCTAGATAGCTACACCTCCCATCAACTAGAGCATCTTAAATTCCAAATGTGTGTGTTGAGGCAGGGAAGATGAGCCTATGGGCTTGGTTCCTCTCTCTCTCTCTCTTTTGCCACCACTGATGTATCATCCTGATCCTGCTAGCCTATTTGGACCAGCAACAATCAGCAGGGGTTATGACAAAGTCTCATTTGGATTATGAGATTCAGTGCACCTGATGCCCACTAATCCCTTTGACTGGAAACAGTATAGTAGGTAGTAAAAAATGACAGGAAGAGAAGCCTTAAAATACATTGTATTTCACTCATGCTCCAGCCTGAATAGCCCAGACTAGCCCAATGTCGTCAGATCTTGGAGGCTAAGCAGGGCTGGCCCTGGTCAATATTTGGATGGAAGACCATGAAGAAATACTAGACTTGCTATGCAGAGGCAGGCAATGCCAAATCACCTCTGAACATTTCTTGCCTTGAAAACCCTATGGGGTTACCATAAATTGGCTGCAGCTTGATGGTAAAAAAATCCCCCCAAAACATTTCTTTTCCACTCGAAGGAGTCAAGTTTGCAGTAATTAGGCGTGTATACACTCAGGGCATTTTTTTTTTTTTTGTAATGGTGCCCCCTGCACTGCCTATCAGCACCTTTTTTTGCGCTCTCCCAAGTCTTGATCCTTGCACACTAGTCCGTCCCCCTCAGCCAGACAAAGACAGAGTGGACCCTCAGGAACAGCCTAGTAGGGCTCCACAGAGGGAGGGACTTGGTGGAAATTGTGCAACCTTACATATGACTATGGGCACCTCTCTTTTTCTTTCAAAAAAAGCACTGCATAGTCATGAGTGATGAGAATCTCATCTGAAAGATATAAAGATTGGGACTGCTGCCTGTTCAGGCACTCCTTCTCAAATTTGTTAATCCGGGAAGGCGTGTGTAGGGTGGGGGAGAGAGAGTCAGAGAACACCTGTACACCTTTTACAGGTCCTGACAAGCTTTTCTGTTCACCCTTCATTTGCAATGTTTTATCTTTAATTTGCTTTTAATTATGCCTCCACTCCATTTCATCTTGCAAATCCCATGCCAAAGTATAGGCTCTTGCCAACCCCAATTTCCCATCTTGCTTATGAGAGTAAATTCAGTGGGGATGAGAAAGAAAATTGTCTTACCAAGTTCAGGCACGAAGCATATCTGTCGGGGTAGACAAAAGCCTTCATCTGTCCATACATCTATAGCATTTTAAAGAGGTCCTTCTGGCAAGCTGGGGAATATGCATCTACTTTTTCTATACTAATTACTTGTAGCTGTCTCTGAAATGTTAAAACAAATTGCCTTACCTTCATTTTTTTAAATGTTTCATTTGGAGAGAGAAAAAGCAAAGCAACATAAACAAGCATTGTAAACAACATCCACAGACATCTATGCACTGTCAACAGGTGATTCAGTTTAACACTGTGATATAGTGCAAGGGTTGAAGGGAAGGAATCTTTCCTATTCCAGCATTATCATTCAAATTTTATAATCTTTTCATCCTACTGATTGACTGAAATATTTCTATCGTACTTGTAATCCACCTTGAGCCCCATTGAGAGAGGTGGACTATAAATCCTGTCCGTATATATAAACGTGTTTTCGCATGGCAACATTCTATGCTTGCCAAAATCAGTTGGCTGCCTGAACTGCCCATCAGAAGGTGTGCCTGAGTCCCACCCACAGAGCCAGCTCCCACTGAAACTCCAATCCAAACAGTTTAGCTCAGCAGCCGAGCAGCCATTTGCCTGACCAGCCTTCTTCAGCCGTCAGGAGAAGATCAGCGGAGGAGCGGCCATGGCCGTTTGCCTCCTGACCATTCTTCATCCCTCGGGAGAGCCTTTCAGATGGCTGTGGTTCTTTGTTTAAAATGTTCCCCCATCAGGTTTAATTGAGCTGTAGTTCCAGAGAGGGGCCTGCAGGGGTATCACTCACTGGGTTGAATGGGGCTTCCTCATCTGCTGGCCTACAGTTCCCAGCTGCCCCAAGCTCAAAAAATGTGGGAAAACAGGGACTCTCTCCCAAGGCAGTCTACGTCCCTGGGAGCAGCAGAAATTCAGCCACTCCACAATTGGCTGGACTGGGGAATGAATGGAAGTTTCCCTGCTCTCTTGGGCAAGAGAGAGAGGCTGAAGTACAGGTGAGCCCACAACCTCCAGAGGTAGAGAGTATTCTGTGTAGGGGAAGAGGATTGCGTTTAACCCCTGTTGATTTATGTCCTGTTGGTTCATAGTGTGTGCTTACTCCTACAGTGTGTGTGTGCTCCATAACTGTAAATAGTTAAATAAATTATTTTATTTGAGCTAATCAGGGGTCATTTCGTAGAAAAAGAGCTAGGGGAACTCATTAGCATAACTCATTAGAATATGCCACACCCCCTGACATCACCGGAAGTGTGTCATAAGGCCACACCTCCTGACATCACTAGAAATGTGTCATAAGGCCACACACCCCGCCCCCAATGGTCCCGGCCGCCGCTGCCGGCCTTGCAGCTCCACTGCCGAGCCCCATGAGCGGTGGGGCG
>NW_015172107.1:108094-113796 GCF_001447785.1 Gekko japonicus
CATAACTGTGTAAATAGTTAAATAAATTCTTTTATTTGGGCTAATAATCTGTGTTGTGCTCTGACCACATAGTCTCCCCCACTCTGCACAAAACCAAAGAGAGGTGGTAACCCAGGGAAGCAACGAAAGGCCAGACCCTTGGGTTGCCAACTTTCCCGGGATCCCCCAAAGATTGGGCATTCCATCTCCAAATAGGGAGATTCAGCCAGAGGGGTCTCACTGTCCCTCTAAAAAGGCAGTGACAATTCCGTGAGTGGTGGCAGCGAACCTAAGGAGTAAGATACGCACACGGGACGAGGGTGGGAAGCAAACAGCTGAGTTGTAAACTAGAGCCCATTTCATCATAACAGGCAACCAAGCTTGGTTCAGACAAAGCAAGGAACTCATTGGGGCCAGTCCTGAGTCTAGGGTTGCCAGCTTTGGGTATGGAGATTCCTGGAGATTTTCTGGTAGAGTCCATGGAAGTCAGGCTTTGGGGAGGGGAGAGGCCTCAGCTTAACAGAATGCCATAAAGCCCACCTTCCAACGCAGTTATTTTCTCCGGGAGGGAGAGCTCTGTTTTCTGGAATTCAGTTGTGATACCTGGTGATCTTCAGGCTCCACCTGGAGCTTGGATGCCCTAGGCATAGCAGTCAGTGCTTCAGGGCAGGGTCTGCTAGATCCAGGTTCTTGCTGTAGAAGCTGAGTGGGTGATTTTGGACCAGTCACAGACTTTTAGCCTTACCTACCTCACAGGGTTGTTGTGCAAGTCAAAAGGGGGAGAGGAGAATGATGTAAGATGCTTTGCTCCCCATTGCAGAGATAGACTACTTTTTCTCCTGGGAAACCATTGTTGCCAATCTCCAGATGAGGGCTGCATATCACTCAGAATTACAACTGCTCTCCAGATGGCAGAGATAAATCCCCCTGGAGAAAAGGATGGACTCTGTGGCAGTCAGGGCTTCAGAGCACGGAAGAGGCTGCAGGTGTGTGTATGCGGGAAAATGGAAAGCTGAAAAGTGAGGGGAAATAAAGGTAGGTTGATGATTGGCTGGGAAGGAGATAGGGTTGCCAACTCCAGGTGGGAAATTCCTGGAGATATGAGGGATGGAACCTGGAGAGGGTCAGGTTTGAGGAGGGGTGGTACCTCAGACAGGTACAATGCCACAGACTCCACCCTCCCAACCAGCCATTCCCTCCTAGGGAACCACTGTTGCCAATCTCAGGAGAGGGGTGGAAATCACTCAGAACTATAACTGGTCTTCATGAGGGAGGGGGGAGGAGATGGAAAGCTGACATCAGAGGGGCAGATAATGGCAGGTTGATGCTTGGCTGGGAAGGAGATAGGGCTGCCCAACTCCAGGTTGGGAAATTCATGGACATTTGAGGGGTGGAGTCTGGAGAGGGTGAGGTTTGAGGAGGGGTGGGACCTCAGGCAGGTACAATGCCATAGACTCCACCCTACAAACCAGCCATTCCCTTTTGGGTAACAGGTGTTGCCAATCTCCAGGTGAGGGGTGGAGATTACTCAAAACTACAACTGCTCTGGAGGTAGCAGAGATGGTGGACTCTATGTCATTATACCCTGCTGAGGTCACCACAGCACATTGACGCTGAGTGCCCAAGGCCTTGGCACTCTCCCAGAGCCTCTTTCTAGAGCTCGTTGTATTTATTTCCAAAACGGGCCTTATTCCTAGTAAATAAAATAAAAATCGATCAAAAAATAGAATTACTCAAAATCCAATGAAGCTGATTGGCATTAGATTCAGGATGGACAAAAGGAAATACTTTGTTTCATAGAGTGATTAAAATGTGGAATTTGCTGCCAGAGGGTGTAGTGACAGCCACAGGCATAGATAGCTTTAAAAGGGGATTAGATATATTCATGGAGGAAATATCTATCAGTGGCTATTAGCCATGGTGACTAAAGAGAACTGAGGAAGGCCCAAAGGGGCTGAAACGCGTATGGTCCTTAGGTCAGAAAGTTTTACCCATCAATTGTATTTGTATAATAACTAACTTGGTTGTATAAGCCTTTTAAGTTTGAGACTTAGACTATTTATTTTAACCGCAGTAGTTTTAGCTATGTGTACACCCAACTAAAGAGAACCTCCACATTCAGAGACAGTCAATCTCAGAATATCAGTGCCAGGAGGCAACACCAGGGGAAGCCCTTGGCCTCTATGCTCTTGTTGTTGAGCCTCCAGAGGTACTAGTTGGCTATTGTGAGAGACAGGATGCTGAACTAGATGGACTACTGGTCTGATCTAACAGGACTCTCTTCCTAAAATCCTTGATCTGAGCTGTATCACAATCCACATTAGACCTGAAATGGTGTTCATACTGCACCGAGAAGCACCATTTATAAAAGTTTGAGTCCCAAATGACTGAGTCCCTCTTTGGACTCTTACCTTCCCTTCTCTTCCCAATACATTTCTGAAAAGTATGTTCTATTGATTTCAAGATGGGTAGCCATGTTAATCTGTCTGTAGCTGTTGTAACCCACCCTGAACGTGCTTGTGGGGGAGGGAGGGCTAGAAGCCAAACAAACAAACAAACAAACAAACAAACAAATAAATAATAAAATAGAAAGAGTCCAGTAGCACCTTAAAGACTCACAAAAGCTCAAACCCTGCCACAAATTTTGTTAGTCTTTAAAGTGCTACTGGACTTTTGCTCTTTTCCACTGCTATTGATTTCAGTGGCATATACTTTTAGTGAAGCATCTTTAAGATTGTTGGTACAATACAGCAACTAACTGTGTGAGGTGTGTGAGACAGAAATCCTTGGCTCAAATCTAATTTCAGCCATGGATTTCCTGGGTGGTGTTTGACAAGTAGCTGTCTCTCTGCCTTAATCTCAACAGAAGGAAATATCAATAGAAGGAAATCAGACTTCCTTGAGGTATGAAATTATTTCATTTGGAATCACTAAGTATTGCAATAGGAGCTGCAAGTCCTGGGTAGTTGGCAGTTCACAAAGTGATGTTCATGAACTGAAGAACTGCCACAAACTGCCACAAATTTTGATGCAGTTCATGGTGGTTCGTGAAGAGCAGAAAGCAGGGGTTTATATGGCTGTTTGGTTTAAATGGCTCTGAGCCATTGAAACCACTGCTTTCTGTTCCCCATGAAAAGCCGTGGGGAGCAGAAAGTAGGGGGTGAAATGCCTCTCAACCATTTCACCCTCTGCTTTTTGCTCACCACCAAAAGCTGCAGCAAGCAGAAAGCTGGGGGTGAAATGGCTTGAAGTCATTTAAACCCCTGCTTTCTGCTCCCTGCAGCTTTTCATGGGGAGCAGAAATGTCTTCTAGCCATTTAAACCAAACAGCTGAGTGTGGAGAGCTTTTTACAAGAAACAGAAAGCAATGGTTTAAACTTTAAATGGCTCACAAACCATTATAAACCAGTTCAGTTCACAAAACAACCTATCGGTTCGTGGTTCAGCCACAAAAAATTTCACTATTTTCACCATTCACTTTATGGTTGCCAAACATTAACAGCCAGTTCTTAGAAAGTCTAATCTTTGACAAAAATTGCACCCCTTTAATGTGTCATTTAGTTAATTCTTCCTTCTTGTGGTTGTGGATGCAGTCTTTCTTGGGTGAAGAACAACTTGCTCTCTCTATTCCATAATATTAGTTGTTGTTTTTTAAGGGGGGGGGGTCTTTCTAACTGTCTTTAATGGTCTTCTCACAGTAGTAGTGAATTGCTTAAGCACAGGCTCCTGAGAAGGATTTCCATCTGTGGGGACTTTCCTGAAAGGCCTTCCAGCTGGATGGTTTATGTAGCCTATAAGCCCCGAGGTAAAGAAACATGAAAAAAGATTAATAGACATAGCAATCTTCCCCAAGATACTTACAGATAAACACAGCCTTGGGCATTTAGAAAGCTGGATGTACTACACCTTAAAAGAGGTTGTTGGAAAGCATGGCTGTTTTACCTTACAGTAGGCATCTGAAGGCATGCTGTTGTTTAATCTTTGTTGCTTCGTGCCAATGAACAAGTCCAGGTACAGGTCCCATCTTTAGAAAGAGTTATGTATAGATTGGAAACAATTTTAACTTTAAGAGAACAACTTTTTTTTTTGCTGTGTGTTCTGTCCTGAAACCAAATACAATGGTTGAAAACAAATACATTTGCAGTATGTGAGGATTATGCAAGGCAGATATGAGTACATGACTGATATTAAGTAGAAATGGGGTAATATTGCTTGCTCCTCACCTCCATTGCCACCCAAAATGCAGGCATATAGGAATAAGTGAAAATTCAGGCTTTGATTTTTACTGGTAAATCCCCCTACCCTTTTCTCCTGTAAGCAACTTATGTCCACCTATAAATATAAGTCTGCTTGGAACCTCTCAATGGCCAGTGGCTGGTGGAGGTTGTCTATATGAACCAGAATGTTAAGATCTCCAGCATCCTTCATTGGAATAATGCATCAGTACCCAAGCAGATTTAATTAGATGCAAATGTTGCAGAGCATGAACCAATGTAGTGATTGTGTTACTGGCAATTCCAAATTTGAACCAGGCAAGCAGGCCCCAGCAGACAGTATTAACAGTACTAACAGCAGACAGACTAACGCACATGGGTAGCAACACCAAGACCAGGGTGCTACCTGGGGCTGTTGTTGCCATCAGCAACCTCTTTTGGAGCCTCGTCCCTCTGGGTCCATAAGCAATCGCCGGGGTCCGCCTAATGAGCTGACTGGCTCTGCCTATTCCTCATGATCACTCACCTCAGTTCAGTAAACATCAGTCCACATATTCCAAAGACCATAGATTGTTGGGCCAGTCATTCACTCTCATTCTAACCTACCTCACAAGGTTATTGTGAAGATATTGTAAGCTGCTTTGGGTCCCCATTGGGGAGAAAAATGGAATATAAATATATAAATAAAAAAATAAAACTAATGCTGAGCAAAAGCATCTCTGTTTTAAATTATTGGCCCTTGTTTAGTCCATTACTACCCTCAAACAGCAAATTTTATTTATTTATTTATTTATTAGACTTATAACCCGCCCTTCCACATGGGCTCAGGGCGGCTAACAAGAGGCAAATGCCATACATAACACTAAAACCAGGTAAAACAATCAAATTACATTTTACATTTAAAATCGGTGCTCACAATAATATATCATCCAAGATGGGGACTCCAATACAATGTTTCAAAAAGTACTACTGTCTCTTCTTGATCAGTCTGCACTCTGTCCGTTCTCCATTTCCAAGGCCAGTTCGCATCACCAACAATGGCAACGCGGTGGTGGTATAGTGACGGTGGCGGCTCCTACTCAAAAGCCTGGCGGAAGAGCTCCGTCTTACAGGCCCTGCAGAATTGCATAAGGTCCCGCAGGGCCCTGATCTCCTCCGGGAGCTTGTTCCACCAGATAGGAGCCGCTACCGAAAAAGCCCTGGCCGTAGTCGCAGCATATTTAACATCTCTAGGGATTGGGATGACCAGAAGATGCTTTGCCCCAGACCGTAGTGCCCTTGGGGGAACATATGGAGAAAGGCGGTCCCTTAGGTAAGCTGGACCCTGGCCATATAGGGCTTTATAGGTAAGAACCAGCACTTTGAAGCGGACCTGGTACACTATTGGCAGCCAGTGCAGCGCCTTCAGGACAGGCTGGACGTGATCTCGCCTAGAGAGACCCATCAACAGCCTGGCTGCTGCATTCTGCACCAGCTGCAGCTTCCGGATCTGCGACAAAGGCAGCTCCA